>NC_060272.1:134880188-134931606 GCF_021613505.1 Equus quagga
GGGGGGGATGAGTCAGTGTGGAGTGGGGGGGATGACTGAATGAACTGATGATCCAGTGGGTTTTTCCTCCTTATGCCCAACTCCAACATAGAAGAAAGTAAATCCTCCTTCTCTCTACTCTCAACAGCTCTTAAAAATTTCCATTCAATCAATCTATACACCTTTCTTGGAACTTCCCACCCCTGCCATCTTTGCCTTCAATTGTTGGCACATTCCAGTCTGGCATTCTTCCCACTTGGGCATTTTCTTCTTTAGAGATTATTCACATTCACAACCTGGTTTTTTCCCTCACAATTCTTCTTCCATACTTGTTTCTACACCAATACATGTTTTTCTTCAAACCGTGATATAACTCTATTTTTCTATTAGCACTTAATAGTAAGGAAAACAGCCTTAAGAGTGTAAACATTATGTAGTCTTGTTAATTAATATCAAATTAAAATGAATAATAGAGGCAATAATTAATCAATTAATGCAAATATAACAGTTAATTAAGATCAAAGTAAAAGGCAAATAAAAAGACATCCGTGTGATTCACCAAGTTTGCGAATCTCATTACACATGAAAATCAGAACCTCCAAAAATTGCATGTTTTCCCAGTACGTGGTAGGCTTCAACATATCTTTTTCACTAGGACATGCAGGTCTTTAGTGTAAGTATGAAACATCTGCAGAGCTATTGTGAGGAACTGCCAGGAATGGTGAGATTTTGGCTTGACCCTAAGAGCTGATGATCTCAAGCAGAACTGACTCCTGTCCTGAAGATGCTCCTGAGTAGGTGGGAGACTCCGTGGCAGGTACACAGGCAGACAACAGACAGAGTCGAGCTCAGGTGTCTGGCTGGACCAGATGAAAACGAAGATTCCAACCCTATGGAATCTATTTTCATCCAATAAGACTGAGACTCTGATGCATTTTTAAGTAAAATCATTGATTTTTATATAGAATTCTAGGCACAGATAGACACTCCTTCACAAACAAAATCCTTACAGCCATGGATTTAAATCTTGGCTCTGCAACTTACCCAACGTAGCAAATTACTTAACCTCCTTTAAAACTCACATTGTTGCTAAAGACTTAAAAAGGTAGTAGATGTAAAATGCTTAGAACATAGCAAGTGAAACAATGCTTGCTATTTTCATTATTATTTTGATTAAGGAAAACTACATTTTTTAAAGACACTATGTATTAAAGTCTTGATTTTTTTCCTTTAAAGAAGAAAATCAGAGTGATCATTTAGCTAGCTGTGGAAACTCACCTGTTATCTAAATATGATGAGTTTTCAACCCTAAGTCATTCAAAAATACTCACAAATATTTGGTAACTGAAATTATCTAAGATACTTCAAAAATCTTTTATTAACTTCTTCCATTTGATTCCAAAGCTTTGATAGGATTCTGAAAAATATTTATCCTCTAGAATTAGGAAATATTATTCCTTACATATTTAAATGCGCTACAAGACAATAAAACCACCTCCTAGAATTTACCTGTTCGACCAAGCCCTGCGTGACAATGGACAGCTACTTTTCCTTCTTGTAAGGCAAACGTCATCACCTTCACCATATCTAAGATGGTGGTAAGGGATGCTACACCATAATCTTTCCACCCGAAATTGTAGAAATAAACTGGACAATGAAAAAGAGAAAAAGAAAAAAAAATCAACATACAGGAAGAATACTTGCAAACACCTGAAGAAAGTGAGTGAATTCACGAAAAGTATAAAGATGTAAGGCACGCAGATCTCAATGGTTGTGTAGGCCTAAAATAACTGGCTTTCTACATTTTCAGTAAGTTTACCGTTAGCAGTTTTTAACGAAGTACACTCAATATTACTTAAGACATTTCCTGCTAAAACTCAGACAGAAAGAATTAAGGAAAAGCAGGATTGCAAATTAATAAAGCTAATGATCTATACCAAAATTACTCAGCTATGGAGGGAAAGCATGCAATCTTGTTTAAGCATGGAAATGTGTCTAAATGAATAATAAACAGTATAAGGTGGTACAGACAGATTTTCCACCTAATGGGAAAAAAAAGGTAGACACAAAGTTTTTAAAAACAAGTTCCAAAAATGGCACAGGTTGATCCTTTCCAGCCTGGTGTGAATGACACACACTTGGTGGATTCCTCCCAAAGCTCCTGTGACCGAGGAAGTTCTGGGATTGTCACATAAAGAATCCCTCATCCTACCCAGGGGCAGAACTGTGCAGCAATACAAGCATGAGTGAGTTCTGGGTTCCAACCCTGCTGTCATGTTTGAGCTGTGTGATCTTAGGCAAGTCAGAACTCACTAAGCCAGCGTGGCCTCATGTGTTAAGCAGAAACAACAACTACTATGTTACATGATTGCTTTAAGGATTAAATAAGACGACAGGTCTGGCATACTGTAATTAACGCAGGCATTATTTCCACGGGGTCTCCTCCGAAGAACCCTCCCACAAAAAAAGAAATCCTGTACTTTCCACAGCAATACCAAAGAAGAATGGCAGCATTGCTAAAAGTCAAAGTTAGCTCATCTTCACTTTTAGGAGCCCTACTACTATGCAGGAGGCATTTATTTCCACCACGTTTTTAACCTAAGAGCTGAGCAAAGTCTCTGAGTGCTGTCCTTGGTAACTCACAGAGAGGAGGATGGAAGGACTTACTGCCGGCCTCCATGAAAGCCTCAGGAAGGTACGTGAAGCCACTCTCCTGTTCCAGAGGGTTCCCACAGCTGGCATGCTCGCCAGGGCGCTGCAGGTTGATGATTGTTTTTATGCCACGTCTTAAAGGAAAGAGAAAAAAAATTAGTCACATTGGGAGATAGTGTTTTAAAAAATTAACCCTTTTTTGACATCAATAAACATTACTAATTTCCCTCAAAACTTTAATTTCTTATTTGAAATAGGCTCTTTGCTGCCCATTGTTACAATGAAAGCACTTTTCCATTTGAAGTCAAAAGCACTGGAAGAGAAAACACGAGGGGATTATTACAGCGGCACTTACGTCCGGAACTGCTCGATGATGCAGTACCTCTCGAGGAGCTCTGTGGACGGGCGAGCCATGGCCAGGATTTTATCAGTGACCCTACAGAGGGAGGAGGGACTGGTAAGACGCACAAAGCCCAGAACATCGCAGCTCTAAGGACTGAGAGAGAGAGCAAGCCCCTACTTATTCTATGATTTCAACAACTCTACAAGGTAAGAATCTTTTTAGACAAATCTGGCTTCAATTTTGCATCACAATTAGGTCTCTAAGAAACCCAAGCTTCTTAAATCCCTGGAAAAAATTCCAGGACATAAAGTATTTATGAACTCTGGCATAGCTTTTTCAAAGACTCTCATGAGATTCTACTGGACATGGAGAAACCTCAGCTGCTAGCAAAGGTAACAATTTGGGTTAGTTATCCAATGTTCCTGACCAAATGAGGAGGGCCAGTGGGGAGGCAGCCTTAGTTACCCTACTTTCTGCACCTGCCACCTAGTGTGCTAAGTGGGGGTAATAACGTCTGCCTTGCAGGGTTGGTGTGGGAATTCAATATGACGTGGATATAAAGTCTTGAATATAAATCATGGCATGTGGTTAATAAATGCTGAGTTATTGTAATTTAGCAAAAAATATGGGCTTTGGAGTCAGTCAGGCCTGGTTCCAAATGCTGGATTTTCTACTTTCTGGCTGTGTAGTAAATTACTTAGTCTCTCTGGACTTCAATTCCTTCATCAATAAAATGACATTAACAATGCCTGCTTCACAAGAATTTTACAAAGATGAGATAATAATTTGAAAGTGTCTAGCACAGTGCCTGGCTAGCAGCCAAATGGATGTTTACTGAGTATATAAATGGACAGCGGCCTAATAAAAGGCTGTCACTCTTATTAGGACTCTGGGCTCTGGATTGAATTTCTTGCCAGTGCGTGGTAAAAGATACATCAGGTGGTCTACCAGACGTTGTGGGTCACATGAACCTGAGAGGAATATCAGAGACATTAGATGAGCAGGGCAGGATCCAGAACGATATCACCCTCCTCCCCTGGGTAATGTCTGAATACCCCCCAAAGGTTTGGTACCCCCCAAAATGTAATAGTACTTAGTATAAGATGAGGAGAGATAAAACATGAAAGCAGCAGAGGTGAAAAAGACTCAGATGGTTTGGTCAATAACTAAAAATATAACCGTAACCTTAAGCTGCATGATTAGTAATTTACTTGTCCTGACCACACGTCAGGAATACTGTTTGCTTTTTCACAATACTCTTTAACAGAGATAGTGATGGACCAGAATATGATCTGTGGAGAACAACAGTGACAGTGGACCCCCAACTGTATCACTACACACGCACCCAGCAAATCCAATACGAAAACGCACAGGGTGCAAGTTAGATAAGCTGGTCGACAAACATCGAATTAGTAAATGGATTCTTGCTGTATAAAATTATTCACTACCAGAGTTCTTTACCTCCTAGTGTGTTTAAAATGTGATTTGGTTTATTTATCAGAATTCTTCAAACACCACTATATCAAAAAAAGTATACTTGCCCATTTACCATTACTAATAAAAAGCAGTATGATTCAATAAGGAATGAATTGCACTCACATAAACAATGCAAGCATCTTATATTGTCTACTGAACCAACAACTTGTACGACTTCTACTGAGGCAGCCTGGAAGTATATTTGCATGAAAATGTGTACTTTAATAAAGAATATAAGAAGAAAATAAAAATGAGGCTAAAGCTTACATGTATGAAACTGCAAAACTATATAAGTACCTCAAAATTTCTCAAATTTACAACTGAACATTTTAACAATTCTAGCAATTTCTGAAGTTTAAGAGCTATCTAGCTATCATTTCTTGAAGTATCTAGTTACCATTTCTTTAACATACTGTGCATACATCACTTCACTTAATTAAAAAAAAACCTGGGGCTGGCACAGTGGCATAGTGGTTAAGTTTGCATGCTCTGCTTCGGTGGCCCAGAATTCATGAGTTTGGATCCCAGGTGTGGACCTAGCACCACTCATCATGCCATGCTGTGGTGGTATCCCACATAAAATAGAGGAAGATTGGTACAGGTGTTAGCTCAGGGACAATCTTCCTCACAAAAAACAAAACAAAACAAAAAACAAAAAAGCCCCTATGGGGTTGGTTTTACTATTTCCATTTTACAGATGAGGAAAGTGAGGTTCAGAGTGCCTGTGTGAGCAGGTCAAGATCACAGCTCATCAAGCAGCAAGGCCAGGGAAGGGAGGTGAGATCCTCTGACTTCAAAACCCCATACTCCTCCTACAGCCCACTGCCTTCTGGCATCACATACATCTCCATTCCCTTCCCTAGTGAGCAGTAGGTATGAGCTACTGAAGGGACAGAATCACTTACCAGGATGAGTAGACCCCCTTAACGGCTTGCTCCTGCTCACTCCAGCGGGCTGGATTTTCATACTTGCATGCTCTGCCACCACACGCCATGGAGCAGGCCATGTGTCCAGGAATGACATGCCGTAAACGCTCTCCGACTTTCGTATACTTTGGTGTTGGACGCCCAGAACTTCCTAGAACATACAAGGCAGGCAAGATTCAAAATTCCACTCTCCAAACGGAACAGTACCATGGGAAACAGCTTCCATTTTCTCTCAGGATTGCACATAACGAGCCAGCGCTAACCCCCTTCATTTTGTCAGGAATACAACTGCTTCCTTTTCGTCTTCGTGAATCTCCTATATTAAAAGATAGAAAAGGCTTTCACACACAGTCATCTCCACATGTCACGTTGGTAATGAAGAGGAAGAAACTGTAAAAGGAGATCTTTTATAAGGGGTGAATTTTGTTCAAAAACTATTTTTAATGAAAAAACACAAAACATTCAATCATTTTATCTCCTATGACACGTCCACTAAAACTCTTGGCAAAACAGACAGTAAAAAGTATAATGGAGAATTAACTATCAAAATTTAAAAAGGAATACACACAGCACAGCCTCTTCACATTCCCTAAATTTAAACTCGAAGGTACAGCAATCTTTAAGAAGAAAAAGAACGTTTTACTTTTCCTCTCGGGGCAAGTTGGGTTTCTCTCAGCACCGCTGACAGAGGACACTGCCACCATCACCTGGAGAGAGGACGAGGAGAGCATCTTAGCGGCTGAGCTGCGCCGCCCCTGCTGCAGCCGCAGGACGGGGTCTGAGGTGGAGTGCCGGCGGCCCTGGAAGAAGGAGCTGAGGAAGGGCACGGCCGAGAGCCGCCGGGGCGGGTCCTGCATGGCGCTGGGCTTCCAGGAGGCCAGAGCTGGAGGCAGGAGATGTCAGCACCAGCCTGCTCTGTGGGGAAGTTACACTGACATGAGCATCGCTCTGCGTGATCTAACAGCCATTCAGGATAGGCTGACTTGTTTCCATAGTGACGAACAAAGAAACTACTGATTCCCACTCAGATTTGTACAGGCAAAATCTTGTATGAATGGATTACGTTTTGGATAGATTGCTCAAATACAGGGAAGAATAACATGTATTTTAAGTAGATTATACCTAAATTGCGACTACTCTATTTTGTTTCTCAAACACATTTAAAGATCTGACTGCTCAAAGAATTACATCTAAAATATTGTAATGAATTTAGAAAAATGTCTTTATGAAGCAAACACTGCTTTCTACACATATATATTTTTTTGGTGAAGAAGACTGGCCCTGAGCTAACATCTGTGGAAATCTTCTTCCGTTTTGTATGTGGGATGCCACCAAAGCATGGCTTGATGAACAGTGTGTAGCTTCTGTGAACCTGGGCTGCTGAAGTGGAGAGTGTGAACTTAACCACTATGCCACCAGGTCGGCCCCTATGCGTATATTAAAAGGTTTAAATTCTATTATTCTTTTCATATCTATTCTCTGAACACTTTGAAAAAAATTCTCTTTCTACTCCTCTCTAGAATAGGATACAAAAAAGTTAACTGTAATGGAGCAGGATATGCTAGATGCTTTATAACTTTAAAACATTATTCAATTTTTCAAAACCAAAAAACCCTGTATATTTTCTCGATAGAACTATTAAAGAAATACTTGGATAGAATAAATTAAATCACCTGTAAGGTTGACACATTAATCAGAAGACATTTACTTTCGTATTTTTATTTTCTGAATGTGAAAACCCAATTCTTGGCTATGCCTTTATTGGATAGTTACAGTAGCCATGCCTCTCAAAAACTCAAAAAGACACAATTCTGTGCCTTTTGTAGCCAAACAAGGGGAGGGGGGTGGAAAGAAGCTTCAGTAATGTCTTGGTGGATAGGAAGAAAATTCACTAAGTATCAGATTTTCTTAAGGAACTGGATGAGGGGGAGGCTGCAACTTGAGGATAAAGGATATAAAGAACAGAAACGCTAACAACTGCAGATTGTCCGCCTCCTCCCTTGTTAATGTCAGGCCGACCCCCCACCTTCTCAACCCCCACCGCTCTCTCTCCCTGTTTCTGTCTCTCCAAATGGCATTTCAGCCGTGTGCAGACAGAAACAACCTACTGCCATAGACAGGGCTCTTTTTTGTTTTGTTCTGTTTTATTTTAACGATTAATAATGTTTTAAGCAAGCTCCTTTTAAAATGCACCCCCCATCTCCCCAACTGAATGTACTCTGTCAAATAAGAGAGAGAAGCTCAGTTTGGTGCCCAAAGTCCTTCTCCGAGTGTAGCACTACGCCCTTGTTATCTCATATACAGCAATGGAGGAAGATTTTTTTAATGTAAACAATCCAGAAAGCACAGCTTCCACAGAGCTTTACAGGAGAGGAAAGGGTAGAAGGTGTGGCGTGTAAGGCAAGTTGGAACCTGACGGCAGAAGGCCTAAAGTGCTCAAATTGAGGGGTCCACCCGCGTCTGCTATCTGGGGAACTGGTGGCTGACTCAGTTTCTGAAAAGTCTCCCTGTGGAGGTTCAGGCCACTCCGCAGAGACAGGGCTGGAAGCCAAGGACTGGGGGCCTGCATGGGTGCGAGACAGTGTAGCAGCAGACAGATGGTGCCAGGACTTGGAGCCTAAGTGAACAGCAGCGAGCTACAGCAGCTATGAACACAGGAGCTGGTGAGAAGGCACAAGAGAAAACTCAGCAGGCAAGCTCCACCTGAGATGAAAGGCACGTGAGGCGGCAACTAGGAGGTCTCCGCCAGTGAGTGGGAGACACCTGAGGTCAGCAGCTCTAAGGACAACCACAGAGGAGAGTCCACGTGACTCTGCTCCCAAAGGTTCTGAAAATGAAAATGAATTTGATGAGGGCAAGACTTGTCTGGACGAAGCTAAGAAAGGGATGGTTTATGTACCATCTCAAGAACAGTTTCTGCTGTGAAATCTTAAGAACTGAGTTGACTTCAAATAATCACATAAGCATTGAGTGGACTCAGTTAGTAGACAGTCAGGGACCCCGAGTGCAGGTCTTCAGGGAGTGGAGCTGAGGCGCATGGGGGTCGGAAGGGTGGCTGCAGACCTCCTGCTCAGCACCTGCTTGGCAGGCTCATCTAGGGCTCCCACTGGTGCTGGGAAGCGCCTGGCAGTGGTCTGGCCCTGAAGTGGAGCTCTGCCCCGCTGTGGGCACAACAGACAGGGGCACAGGCCTCTACCCCTAGAAACATGAGAATCCCTCCATCCCCACTGCCTCATGCTCCAAACTATTCCTTGGCAAAATGCCCAATTCACCGCCAAATCCATTTTTAAAAACTAGTTTTAATTTTAAAAGATTTTTCCTTCTTCTCCCCAAAGCCCCCCAGTGCATGGCCATATATTCTGGTTGTAGGTCCTTCTGGCTGTGCTATGTGGGACACTACCTCAGCATGGCCCAATGAGCGGTGCCATGTCGCACCTAGGATCCGAACCAGTGAAACCCTGGGCCACCAAAGTGGAGCATGCAAACTCAACCACTTGGCCATGGGGCCAGCCCCTAAAACTAGTTTTTATTTATGCCAAATGGTTTTACAGTAGGGAAATGTACCTTCAGTCCCACCCTAATGCTCTAGACTCAGCTCCTTTCCCATCTTTGTCCACAGACTCGTGGATTTCCTGCACATTTATAATCACATTCAAATACACTTTTCCTGCTTTTTCTAAGCGGCATGGCAACATCTTCCCATTTTGCTTTAGTTTTCTTATAATTTTCGTTTAATGGATGCACAAGGATTACCGCACCTCAAGCTGATGCATCATAATTTACCTAATCTTTCCATAGCAGTTGGATATTTAAGCTATTAACAATGGTTTTATTTAAAAATAAGACAAACATTTTCAAGACTAGAACCTTTCATTTCTATGTTTCTCCTTCAGTAAACTCCCGAGGATTTTATGACTGGTGAGTAAAACAAATTTTCAAGGCTCATATTTTTATTTAGTTGAGTCTTTACATGTTTCAACAACCAAGTGTGAAGCAGCTGAAAGAGGGAATATTTTTAGCAACTCAATGCAGGTTTTTTCTGAGGCCAGAGAGAAACACAGCATTAAAAGAAGGATGGAGAGACGCCACTCTGACAGGCTGTGGTACCGACCTCCTCGACCTCAGAAATCTTCCATTTCCTTTCCTTGGGCTTCTTGGATCTAATCTTGACGAAACAGACACACCCAAACTGAGAGACAATCTACAAAATAACCGGCCTGTACTCTTCAGAGGTCCAGAGCATCAAGGGAAAGACTGAGTAACTTGTTCTAGAGTGAAGTGAAAGGGGCAGGACAACTAAATACAGCATGTAAGTCTGAATATTGTATGGTATGACTTTACCATGAGGAACAGGAAGATAATCAGTGAAGCTTGAGTGAGGTCTGAGGAATAGAGGGCAACTAGTAATGTATCAATAGTTATTTTCTGGTTTTGGGTCACTGTAGAAAATGTCTTTGTGTATGGGAAATATACACTAAGTTATTTGAAGTAATGGGGCAGCATGTCTGCAGCCTTTTCTCAAATGATTCAAGAAAAAATATTCTTTGCATTATACTTATTGCCTTTCTGTAAGTTTCAGATTGCCTCAAAATAAAAAGATTCTCTCCAAAAAAATTTTAAAATTAAAACTAAATTGTTCAACTGTGTTGCATGCTGCTCAGCAGTCACATAAGACGAAAACTATAAAAGAGGCCATCGGAGACCTTAGCAAGAACAATTTTCAGTGGACACTGGAACCCGAGATCAGAGTTAAATAGCTTGAGGAGGAGACAGGTGACAAGTGGAAATGACACATGCAGTCAGATTTGTTAGAAGTTTAGCTGTGAAGGAGAAGCAAGGACCCTCAGAAGAAGAGTAGGTATAGTGAAGGATCTGGAAACAATGACATATATTAGGAATGTTCGAAAAACCAAGATTTAGCCCAAATAGGGGCTAATAGGGGAGAGCTGATTTGGGCTGGGGAGGTGTTGGAGAAGTTCTGTCTTCAGATATTTGAAAACATTGCAAATCAAGGAGGTGCTTTTTATTTTCAGAGGGAAGAACTAGAACCACTGTTTACAGAGAAATGGATTTTGACTCAAAATTAGAAAATGTTTTGGGCCATCCAACAGTTGAATAGTCAGTTGCCTTTTGAGAAATGAGCCTCGTGACACAAAAAGTGGAAAACAAGAGTGGAAAGTTAGCATTCCAGCCCAGTTCCTAGAAGTGACTCTTTTATTGACTTAGGAGTGACTAGATGGACCTCCACCTCCCACTCCATTCTCGTGCCTAGTGTTGCAGGAGTTTGTTTAAATAGGAAGTTATTAGCCCTTTCTGAAATCTTGAGTATAAAAGGAAATTACCAGTTCTTGGGATTCCAGATCCGCTTAGGCTCTTTAGTGCTTTAACCACCCACATGTAGAAGTAAGGAGGTAAAGGCTGAGGCCTCATAGGTACCTTTTGGTAGGGTTCTTTGTTGTTTATGGTGCTTATCACAGTGTAGGTAATTTCACTTGTGCAGTGACAGTATCTCATTTGGTTCCTTCAGTATTATTCTGAATTTGGGTTGGTCTGATTGCCCACCAGCAAGAAAGCCATTGGCTGAAAAGGTTTTATGGGATGGAGCCTGGAGCGCAGCAGAGAGGGCTGTTGGAGAGGGGCCTTTCAGCTGCTTGGGGGAAGAAGGACAGAGGGTTGCTCATGGGGATTATCTTTGGTATTGTTTTCCTACTTTTTCTTGAAGCCTCTTTTTTTTTTTTTTTTTGGAAAAAAAACCAAAATTGCAAGGTTTTTTTTTTTTTTTTTACTGGAATCTCTATTCTATTCCATTACCTTATATGTCTGTCTTTCTGCCAGTGTCACACTGTTTTGATTACTGTAGCTTTGTAGTATGTTTTGAAATCAGGAAGAAAGTCCTCCAACTTTGTTCTTTTTCAAGATTATTTTGGCTATCTGGGGGTCCTTCAAGATTCCACATGAATTGTGGGGTGGATTTTTCTATTTCTGCAAAAAAAAGTCATCAGGATTTTGATAGGGACTGCATTGAGTCTGTAGATCCTCTTGGGTTGTGCTGACATCTTAACAATATTAAGTCTTCCAATCCTTGAACACAGGATGTCTTTCCATTTATTTAGATCTTCTTTAATTTCTTTAAACAATGTATTGTAGTTTTCAATGAGGCAAGCTGAGAATACTAGGGCCCTGGTTGCCCTCACTCCACCTCGTTTGTAGGTCAGAGGCTCCATGCTGATAAAAGCAAGCCAAGAAGACCAGAAGCTACTGCCTCAACTCAGCTTGCAGAGTAGGGGTTATCACTTAGAGAAGGGGGCTGCTGTCCTCGTCCCAAGCTCCAGAGCCATGCCTAGGACATTGTGCCCAGAGGGAAAAGGCAGACCTTAAAAACAGAGAACTCTGAAGCTCTTACCAAAGAAACTGTCTTTATTTCAAACACAGTGTTGGGAAGTTCAAGCCTAACAACATTCTCAAAAACAATGAAGGCTTTGGTGCTCAGCAATTAACAGGAGGCAGGTAGATTCATGAAAGCAACAAGGTAAACTGTAAATCAGCTGGCTTACTAGAAGGAATCAGACACAGAGACAACTAACAGCCCTCAAGGGTAGGAACAAAGATCACCTGAACTTAACTGGATCAAACTATAGAGCTATATATGCTCCAGGGCTTTATCAAAAAAAAGAGAGCGACCAGCAGGCAATTAGTGGAACCCAACAGCTGGGTGTAATAACAATTGAGGGAGACAGCTTAACAGGAAGATTAGTGAGAGAGAGGGAGAGAGAAAGAGAGCCTTGCCTCAACCACTGTCCCCCGGGTGACTGTGTGTGCATGCCCTAGGCTGCGCCCTCTGGGGAGTCACAGGGAGGCTTCCGACTGAAATGTCTAGTCAAGTCTCCAAACACACACACAAGCAAAAACAATCAAACAAGCCTGGAAGTGGGGGGGAGAGAATCAGCTTCCAGAGGTGTCATTAGGACTTCCTGTGAGAGAGCCCAGATATCAGATTTACAGACAGAGATTCAAAGGAGCCATTATAAATGTGTTCAAAGAATTAAAGGAAACCATGCTTAAAGAATTAAAGGAAGCTATAATGACAGTGTCTCATCAAAGAGACAGAAATTATAAAAAAGAAACAAATGGAAATTCAGAAGTTGAAAACTACAATAATAAATTCACTAGAGGGGCTTACCAGCTGATTTGATGTGGCAGAAGGAAGAATTAGATAACTGGGAGACAGATTGATAGAGATTATGCACTCTGAAGAACAGAAAATAAAGAATGAAGAAAAATGAACAGAGATTCAGAGAAACATGGGACACTACTAAAAGTTCCAACATACACATAACAGATGTACCAGGAGAGATGAGAAAGGAGCAGAAAAACATGTTAGAAGAAATAATGGCTTAAAACTTCCCATATGTGATGAAAAACATTAATCTACACATTCAAGAAGTTCAACACACTCCAAATAGGATAAACAGAAAGAGATACACACCAAGACATGTCATAGTAAAAATAGTGAAAGGCAAACAGAAAAAGAAAAATGATTCATTCCTCATGCACAAGGGACCCTCAATAAGATTTACTGCTGATTTCTCATCAGAAGCAATGGAGGCCAAAAAGCAAAGCGATGACATATTCAAAGCACTGAAAATTAAACACTGTCAGCCAAAAATCTTACATCCGGCAAGATTATCTTTCAAAACTGAAAGGGAAATAAAGACATTCCTAGATTAACAACAACAACAACAAAACCAGAGAGAATTTCTTGCTAGCAGACCCAGCTTACAAGAAATATTAAAGGAAGTTCTTCCTTCTGCCACATCAAATCAGCTGGTAAGCCCCTCTAGTGAACTTATTATTGTACTTTCCAACTTCTGAATTTCCATTTGCTTCTTATAAACAAGCAAGTGACCCAGACGTCAACGTGAATACACATGAAAAAAGAAAAGATGTGGGTAAATTACAAAAGAGTATAAAAGACTGTAATTACATAAGAATATAAGACTAAAAATGTGTTTTTGTTGTCTTCTGTGATTTAAAAAGAATTATACAAAACAATATATAAATAATTTGTATTGTTGAGCCTAAATACATAGAAATATATATGACAATAACAGCACAAAGGAGTGGGTGGGAGTAGAGTTGTATTAAAGTAAGGAAATGAGACAAGATGATGATTCAAATCTACAAGAACAAATGAGGAAAACCAGAAAGAGCAAAAAACAAAGTTAACATAACAAACTAGTATTCAGAATATAAAAAGAACTCTTATAACTGAACAATAAAAAGACAAATAACCCAATTTCAAAACTGGCAAAAGGGGCCAGCCTGGTGGTATAGTGGTTAAGTGCGTGTGCTCTGCTTTAGCAGCCCAGGGTTCACACGTTCAGATCCTGGGTGCAGACCTATGCACCACTCATCAAGCCACGCTGTGGTGGTGTCCCACATACCAAATAGAGGAAGACTGGTACAGATGTTAACTCAGGGCTCGTCTTCCTCAAGCTAAAAGAGGAAGACTGGCAATAGATGTTAGCTCAGGGCCAATCTTCCTCACCAAAAAGAAAAAGGGCAAAGGGTTTGAAAAGACAGTTCTCCCAAGAAGATATACAAATGGCAATAAGCATGAAAAGATATTCAATATCATTAGTCAGCAGGGAAATGTAAATCAAAACCACAGTTTGGCAGTTCCTCAAAATGTTAAACATTGAGTGACCATGTGACCCAGCAATTCCACTCCTAGGTATATACCTAAGAGCAATTAAAAATATGTCCACACAAAAACATGTCCACAAAAATTCATAAGAGCATTATTTATAGTAGCCAAAAGCAGAAACAACCTAAATGGATAAACAAAGTGAGCTATATCCATACAATGGAATATTATTCAGCAACAAAAAGCATGAAGTATTGATACATGCTACAACATGGATGAAACTTGAAAATATAACATGCTAAGTGAAAAAAGGCAGACACAAAACATGTTGTATTATTTTATTTATATGATATGTCCTGAACAGGCAAATTCATAGGGACAGAAGTAGATTAGTGGTTGCCAGGGACTAGGGAGAAGGTGGAATGGACAGCAAATTGGTACAGGATTTCTTTGTGATCTGATGAAAATGTTCTGGATTTAGACAGTGACTGATAATTTTACAGCTTTGTACATACACTAAAAACCACTGAATATTTGAAAAGGGTAAATGTTATGGTATGTGAATTTTATCTAAATAATAAAAAAAAAATGGGCAAGAGATTTGAATGGGCATTTCTCCAAAGAAGATACAGAAATGGCCCATAAGCACATAAAAGATGCACAGCATTACTAGTCATCAGGGAAATGCAAATCAAAACCACAATGAGACACCACTTCATATCCACTAGGATGACTACAATCAAAAAGTCAGATAACAACAAGTGTTAGCAAGGATGTGAAGAAATTAAAGTCCTCATAAACTGCTGGTGGGGATGCAAAATGGGACAACTACTTTGGAAAACAATCTGGCAGTTCCTCAAATGAAGAGAGTTGTCATATGACCCAAAAATTCTACTCTTAGGTATATACCCAAGAAAAAGGAAAACATATGTCCACACAAAAACTTACACACAAATGTTCAAAGCAGTAGTCCCCCCCTTATCTGCAGTTTTGCTTTCTGTGCTTTCAGTTACGCACGGTCAGCTGCAGTCTGAAAATATTAAATGGAAAATGTGCTATATCACAATGCCTATGTCATTCATCTCACTTCATCTCATCATGAAGGTGCTGTATCATCTCACATCAACACAAGAAGAACGGTGAGTACAGTACAATAAGGTATTGTAAGAGAGACCACATTTACATAACTTTTATTACAGTTTATTGTTATAATTGTCCCATTTTATTATTGTTGTTAATTTCTTATTATGCCTAATTTATAAATTAAACTTTATCATAGGTATGTATGTATAAGAAAAACACAGTATGTATAGGGTTTGGCTCTATCCGCAGTTTCAGGCATCCCTGGGGGTCTTGGAATGCACCTCCTGGAATAAGGGGGAACTACTGTATTACTCATAATAGCCAAAAAGTAGAAACAACACAAATATCCATCAACTGATGAATGCATTAAAAAAACGTGGTGTAAAGCAGGCTAGTTGGCACTCCTGTCCCTAGTATCAGTGGGGCCCAGTGGGGAGCTTAGCCTCCAACTCCACCTGGTACCTACGAGGAGAAAAGAATAGGTGGCACTATGCTCCCCACCTCCCCTTCCACTGATGTTCGCAGGGCCCAGCAGGGAAATGAGGTTCAGCTGCACCCTACAGCAACAAAGTGGGACAAATAACCCTTCATTTCCCCTTCCCAGATAGCTGTAGGGCCCAGTGGGGAGCTGATAATCCTTTTTCCCAGGGCTGATCTTACACCACCACTCAAAGGCAACATGACAGTTCAGGGCAGTCATGCACTTCTGCTGCAAAGGTGTCAATAGACTTACTGGGGAGTGGAAATTCTACCTCATTCATCTGCAAGGAGGTAGTGAAAGCAAGTGCTCCACTTTTGCTGGGGTGGTTTCAGCAAGGCTGAAAAGGAAGCTGGGCATACACATTCACCTGGTTCTTAAGCTACACTTCAACAGGGAAAACACCTACTAAAATAAGAAGAAATAGGGGGGCCAGCCGCATGGCCAAGTGGTTAAGTTCATGCACTCTGCTTTGGTGGCCCAGGGTTTCACTGGTTCAGATCCTGGGTGCAGACATGGCACCGCTCATCAGGCCATGCTGAGGCAGCGTCCCATATAGCACAACCAGAAGCACTCACAACTAGAATATACAACTATGTACCAGGGGGCTTTGGGGAGAAGAAGAAAAAGAAAAAGACTGGCAACAGATGTTAGCTCCGGTGCCAATCTTTAAAAAAAAAAAAAAAGACAATGATGACAACAGAGGATCCAAAATGTCTCCAATACAATCAAAAATCAGCTGATGAACCAAGAAAATCACAACTCAAATGAGAAGAGATGTCAAAATAGAGATAAATGATATGTTGAAGTTATCCAAAAGCTTTAAAGAAGCTATCCTAAAAATAATAAGTAATTATAAATTCTCTTGAAAAATGTATAAATAGAAATTCTCAGCAAAGAAGTAGAGGTTATTAAAAAAGAACTAAACAGAAATTACAGAACGGAAACAAACATAACCAAATTTAAAAACTCTGTGGACGGACTCAATAGTACAGTAGAGATGACAGAGAATACAATTAGCGACCTTGAGGACAGGTGAACAGAAATTATACAATCTGAACAATAGAGAGAGAAGAGACTAATAAAAATGAATAGATTCTCAGGGGCCTCTAGGATATTAACAAAAGAGCTAACCTTCATATCATTGAGTCCCAGAGGGGGAGCAGAAGAAGAGTGGGACTGAGAAAATATTCAAAGAAATAATGGCTGAAAATCTCCCTAATTTGAGGAAAGACATAAATCTACACATTCAAGAAGCTAAATGCACCTTAAATCGGACACACTGAAAGAAATCTATGCCAAGACGGATTACAAGAAAACTTCTGAAAACAAAACACAAAAAATCTTGAAAGCAACTAAAGAGAAATGATACAGTTATAGGAAAAGACCAACCTGAATGACAGCAGATTTCTCATCTAGAAGGATGAAGGCTGGAAGGAAGCAGCACATTTCAAGTTTTTTGAGAGCAAATAAATGTCAAATGCAAATTTTATATCTGGCAAAAATATTCTTCAAGAATAAAAGAGAGGAAAGATGTCAACAAAACAGAAGACTAGGCAGCTCCAAACACTCATCCCACTGCAGAAACATCAAAACACAAGCAGAAGCTGTCACAACCAACTCTGTCAGATCTCTAGAAAATGTTCAAAGATGTACAGCAACCAAGCAAATGCTGAATCAAGAAAAAGGCAACTTAAAAACGGGAGGAAAGCTCTGTGACAATTTCACATGTCCTTATCCCACTCTGTCCCCAGCTTGGAGGCAGTCTTGAAAATGGCAGCCCAACATTCCCAGTGTGGGACCCTGGTTCCAGGGGGAGCAGAGTAGACCTTAGTGGCAAATTACCATGTGTGTTTCTTCTGACCTGTCTGGGGGATAACTGAAGGACTGATGCAAGGTGCTCACTCAGGGCAGAAAAGTGAGGGATATTACTTGAAAATACTGTGTGATGAACAAAAATCTGCTGCCTCCTGGGGCAAAAGACTACTGCTGAGACACTGGAAAATGCTATGAAACATTTAAAGAAGAATGAATGCCAATTTTACACAATATCTTCCAGAAAAGAGAAGAAGAGGGAACATTCCCAAGCCCTTTTATGAGGCAAGGATTACTCTGTTACTAAAAGCAGACAAAGTACAAAAGAAGAAAGCTATAGTCCAATGTCTCTCCAGAACTTAAGCACCAAACCCTCAACAAAATATTAGCAAGCCAAATCCAGCAATGATTAAAAGGATTTAAGTACCACTACCAAGTGGGATTTATTGCAGGTATGTAAGGATGATTAAATACTCAAAAATCAATAAAATCCACCACTATCAACAGGCGAAAGACGAAAAATCATATGATTATTTTAACACAGAAAAAGCCTCTGGCAAACTCCAACATCCATTTACGACAAAGACATCTCAGCAAGTTAACAACAGAAGGAAACTAATTCAACTTGTTATAGAGCATCTACTGAAAACTTTTAACATCATACTGAAAGGTGAAAGACTGAATACTTTCTCCCTAAGATCAGAAAGAAGGCAAGGATATCTGCTCTCCATGACTCTCATTCTGCTTAGAAGTTCTAGGCCACTACAATAAGGCAAGAAAGAGAAATAATGGCATACAGGTTGTAAATGAAAGAAATAAAATTATCCTCATTTGCAGATTATACTGCTTAGCAGAAGTTCTAGGCCACTACAATAAGGTAAGAAAAAAAAGCAATGGCAGATAGATTGTAAATGAAAGAAATAAAACTATCCTTATTTGCAGACGTTATTGTTTATATAGAAAATCCCAAAGAATCTCCAAAAACCTCCTAGACCTTATAAGTGAGTTCAGCAACCACAATGGGATACCACTACACACCTACTAGAATGGCTAAAATAAATAATGACAACCCATAATGCTGGCAAGACTGCAGAGAAATTTGATCACTCGTATATTGCTTCTTGGCAGTTTCATATAAAACTAAACATGCAATTATCATGTGACTTAAGAAGTAGACTTTTGGCCATTTATCCTAGATTAATGAAAACTTATGCTCATACAAAAACCTGTACATGCATGTTCAGAACAGCTTTATTCATAATAGCCCCTAAAGGAAAACAACCCAGATGTCCTTCAACAAGTGAATGGACAAACACCCTATGGTACATCTACGTTGGGGAATGCTACTCAGCAATGAACAGAAATACACTGTAGATACACACAACCTGGATGAAATTCAAGGGAACTTTGCCAAGTGAAAAGAGCCACACTTAAATGTTATATGCTGTACGAGTTCATTTATATAACGCTCTTGAAATGAAAAAATTATAGAAATGGGGAACAGATCAGTGGTCATCAGGGGCCAGAGTCATGGGTTGAAGTGAGTGGCTAAAAGGGCAACAGGAGGGATCCTCGTAGTGATGGAACTGCCCTGTATTTTGACTGTAACAATGTCGATATCCTAGCTGTGATATTGTCCTGTAGTTTTGCAAGATGTTATAATTCGTGGAAAGTAAATAAAGGGTAAATGAAATCTTTCTGTATTATTTCTTGCAATTGCATGTGACTATACAATTATCTCAATATTTTAATTAAAAATGTATATATAATCAAAGAAAAAACAGCCATGAGGTGGGCCTAAGTGAGGGTCATTTAGCAGAGGTCAGGGCCAATGCAGGGAAGGTGACTAGTACAGAGTATAGTAATCGACCTGGCAGGGTGTTGGTCCTGTACGGAGAAAAGAGCTGAGTCAGGCAGTGAACAGGCAGGGCTGGGAGACTGATTATGAAAAGGAGGACTGAGTAAGTACGTAAACAAATCGGGGGTAATAACAGCCAGGTTTCTCATTCTTGGAGAAGGGAATTATAAGCATAAAATTGAGAAAAGCTAGAATGATGGTAAAGTGTTGGATTAGAACAGGAAGTACCAATATGGACTCATGGTTTTCAATACATACAGAGAGAAACAGAAATAAATATACATGTAAAAGTGGGTAGATGTATATGCATATAAATATTATAAATATTTAACACATATTAATATATTATATTTATTTTTAAATTATATTTATAATACTTATTATATTTATATATATTTTTATTATAATTATAATTATAATATAATATATTAACATATATTTCCCAGCTTTGTCTCGTAGGGAGCTTGGGAACTGAGACATTCCAGCATTAGTGAGCACATCTAGTAGTGGGCACATCTTGATTTCTAAACACCACTCCCCACTAAAAGGAACCTGGCTCCTTGGAGAAGAGGCTGATTCCAGGGCTGGGACAGGGAAAGTACAAGGCGAGACTGGAGTATCTTGCTGTGCCAGAAAGCAAGGAATGCAAGAACGATGGGCACATGTAAAAAGGATACAGCTGACAGCTCGAAGGGGCTCTTACTGGCAAAATATGGGACAATTTGAACATCAAAAGAAATGATAGTAAAAAATTATTTTCCATTGAACAAATCAGGAATTGATACTGAAATAAAGAAAAAACTGAACAAATAAATAGGAAAGTTTTTTCTTATGGTAGAATGCCAACTAAGAAATGCAGAAGGAATAATGGAATTAGAAAACCTCCATTTAGTTATCTATCATAGTTATCTATCATAGAAACATCAATGGATGTTCAAACTATTGGGTAAAAATTGGATGAGGGGGCCAGCTCAGTAGCGTAGCAGTTAAGTTCTCGCGCTCCGTTTCGGTGGCCCAGGGTTTGCTGGTTTGGATCCTGGGCACAGAATTGGATGAGGACTAGGATATTTACATAGTTTCAAAGCATGTCTCCATAAAATATTAATTATGAAGGGAGGAAGGATAATTTATGATGGATAAATCTTGGCAGACACCACTTTACTGACATGATCAAATTTAACATTTCCAGTGACAGGGCAAAATGACATCTTGCGTCACCTGATGGCATGCAGTGAGAAAAGCACAGAATCACTTCTGTGATGTTTCTGCCAAAAATTCATAACTTGAATCTTATCATGATGAACAGGAGACAAAACCAAACTGAGGAACATACTATAAAACAACTGGCCTGTAATCTTCATAAAAGTCATGAAAGAACTAACTATGGTCATTGAAAGAAACTGAAAAAACACGACAAGTATCTTTTTGCTATTAAAGGATATTACTAGGACAGTTGACAAAACTTGAATGGGAGTGTCTGGGTCAATAGTACAAAGGAATTTTTTTGTGCTTCTTTGTAAGCTTGAAATTATTTCAAAATAAAAGAACTAACACCACAATAAGAGAGACATCCTGGGCATCCTGATGGAAGAATATAGCACCATTCACGAAATATTGTTGCCAACAAAAAACAATCCAACTAGACTCGACATCCATCTACCAATTCAATTTATAGGAAATACCATGTGGGTATAATCAGCAAAATAAAGATTGTGGCAAACTCTATAGGGGAAAAAAACCTGTTTCCTCAACCAATAAACTATAAGGAAAAAGAGATGGGGGAAACCCAAGTGAAGAGATGTAAGATACATATCAACCAACTACAATATATTGTCTTTGTTGGATCCTGATTCAAACAAAAATATACATTATCTATGAGACAATCAGAAATTTGAGCAACGTTTAGATTTTTGATGATATCAAGCAATTATTGTTAAATTTTTTTAGTGGTACTTCCAGTGGAGGGTACCTCCATGAGGGGGTTGTACCTCCATTGGGGGGGTTACCTCCAATAGGGGATTGGTATCTCTATACTGGAGGGTGGTACCTCCACAGGAGGGTGGTGTATCTCCATGGGGGGGGGGGGGGTGATACCCCCATGGGTGGGTGTACCTCCATGAGGGGGTTGTACCTCCACAGGGGGTGGTACCTCTATGAGGAGGAGGTCGTACCTCCATCGTGAGTGGTACCTCCATGGGGATCTTATTGTATTCTGTATACTTTTGTGAATATTTGAAATGTTCTAAGAGTTTTTTTTCCAAAAAGTAGTAGAACCAAGATTTAAAACTAGGTTTGTCTCATTCCAAAGCTAGTCTTTGTGCTTGTTGAGTTTTCTATTTTCCTTTAAAAATAATTTAAATACTGTATTTATGTATCCTCTAATTAAATTTTCCCATGATTCATTAGCTAACATTTAAAAAAAAATACTTCCCATCCCAATGTTAACCCAATAAAGTATAACTGACTATCTTTATAGATGAGATACACTTTAAGAAAGTGAGATATAAACTAAGCTTTTTTATTTTTCCAGGTTTTTTTCCTAACTAAAAATTAGCTACATTTATATAATGAGGAAATTTTTAATAAAAAGATGGTTTTGGGAAGGGTATAGTGGATCACAATAGGGGCATTACAACTTTCCTGAGGGCATTTGGAAATGGGTAGGGTATTTCTGGTTGTCACGGTAATCTAACAACATTACTGGATTTAGTGGCGGTGGGGGGGGCAGGCTACTTAATGTCTACAGTGCTGGGGGCTCTCCTGTGTAATGAAGAGTTTCTCCACCTCAAAAGCCAATAGAATCCCTGATGAGAACCACCAACTAAGAGGTAACGTTCCAACAGAAGAAATGACAGGGAAAAAGGTTCATCTGACTTACACTTGTTGGCTGGAGAGTTACTTAGGGGAAAAAAACCCATCATTCTACAAGAGAAGCAGCAAAGAGACACATTATTGCACTTGCACTTCTTTCTAAAACCAGGGAAACTAACATCTGGTAGGTCTGGCAAACAGAAGCTGTCCACAAATGGTAGTCAGCAGTCGTATTAGTCCTTCTAGAGTCAGGCACAGCACAGACAGATGAAGGAGGATCTACAAGGATCTGGAATTTAGACAAGGTCACAAGTAGGAAACACTGGTTTTCTTGATGAAAGAGAGCTCCCCCTGGTGGAGTGGTTAGATTCCAACAATAATTGAGAACCAATTATTCCCAGCAAGCGCTGAAGTCCAACACCTTTAGACCCTTACTCCTTTACTTTTCCTTATATTATCTCATCTATACTTAGGGGGAAAAATCCTTCAAAGTTCCCCATACAGGAGCACTAAAGTGAACCCAGAGCGGGCAGTAAGAAAATCATGCAAGGGGTACTGCCAAGAAAAATCACTCAGCATCTTTTGGATAACTGCTGGCAGCAGGAGCAAGACCAGCAGAGCCAAAGTGGTGGAGATCAGGGCAGGCTCCCAGCTCAGCACTTATGACAGTAAGAAAGGGTGAGGGCAAGTGTGGCAGAAGAGCCCAAGTCACAGTACCCTTTCTTTCCTGGGCACACATAAAAATCAAAACTGTGGGAAGGTGACAGAGGGGAGAAAAAACTGGGAGGAGTAGAGCTAGCAAGCTTCTGAACGTGCTCTGTAAGTGACAACTGCAAGCAAGGAAAGAAGAGGGAAATGAAAGGTTAATTTCCAAGGAGGCGAGTTTGACGAGAGGAATGAACAGAGAATTTTAGGCTAAGAGGATAAGGCAGGAGACAAACATTGTTTTCAACATTCCTTCTTAAAAGGCCAAAGTCAGGATTTTGAAAAGGAATTTTAACAGGTCAAAACTGTGGGATTCCAATATGAAGAATCAAGTCTTTTCTTTCATGCCCATCCATGCAGTTTTATTAAACTCTAGTTTGCACAGAGACAGAAAGTATACTAAAGAACTATTACCTTTCATATTTGCAGCATACCCACTGTTATTCACCAAAGTGGAATATGGGTGTTCCTTTTGAGGCAAGACTCCGGCAGCCATGGTAGTCTGTTGGGGGAAAAAAAAAGATTATTTTTTGAAAGTGTGCCTATGAGATATTCATTTACGAATCACTTTTAATATGTTATACTTCTGTTGTCTAACACAGTAGTTATTCACTAAGCAGTTACTGAGCACTTGAAATGTGGCTTGTATAGATTTGAGATGTGCTGTAGGTGTAAAATACAAGATTTTGAAGACAGTACAAAAAAATGCAAAATATCTCACTGATAATTTTTACATTGATTCTACATTGAAATATTTTTGATTTACTGGGTTAAAATAAATTATTAAAATTAATTTTCTCTGATCTATATTTTTAATGCAGCTACTAGAAAATCGAAAATTGAATACGTGGCTCACATGACATTCTACTAGACAGCGCTGTGCTAGACATGCAGGGCACGGTAGAGGAAAATAAGACATGCTCTCCCTTATGCATTTACAAGCTGTCGGGAAGATAAGATGCAGACACAAGTAACACTAGTATGTGTTAAGTGTCCCAAGACAGGCTTGGACAAGCAGGAGGGCTGTCCAACTTGAGGGCAGGCACAAGGCTTTGAGGAACTGGCATTTGACCTGGGCTCAAGGAGGAAGATTTATTGTGGACCTGACGGTATGTGAGGCAATTGAACGGAACCCCTCATTCTTTACTAACTTGAGGTTTACTGAATTTATCTGACTTTACTCTGCACTCAAGTCTTCGTCTAGCTCGTGCTAAATTACAGGCTAAGTGATTGTTGTGTTGCTATAGTCTCCACTGAGGAAAGTTATGTAAATTGTTTTATATGTCAAAAAAGAAAAAAAGTCACCTTTCTTAAGCTCTTATGTGTCGGACTATGAAATAAGAAATACATAGATTGCTCTCCCCCCCCCCCCCCTAATTCCTGGCACAGAGCTCCTGAAACTTTTCTAAATTCCCAGGTGATAAGAGCACTAGGAGCATCTTTTGTTCTAAAGAGCGACTCTGGGTGGTCTCCTGGATGGCTCCTGGATGGGGGCTGGTCACCAGAAAGACCAACTCATGATGAGAAGGTTGGAATTTTCTGCTCCTCCCCCACCCACTTTTCTAGAGAGGGGAGAGGGGCTGGAAATGGAGTTGATAATCGATCATGCCTACGTGAGGAAGCCTCCAGAAAATCCCAATAGCACAGGGTCTGGAGAGCTTCCAGGCTGGTGAACACATCCAACTGCCAGGAGGGTGACGCATCCCAACCCCATGGGGACAGAGGCCCGAGAATTTCAAGTTCACTAAAATTTTACTTCTAAAATCAAGTTTTATATGTTCAAAGGGTATAAAATTTAAAATCTTAAGTCCTACTTGATGATGCTGTCTCCCTTCAAAGGAAATATAAAAATAAAATCATAGGCTACTCTAAAATGAAAGAAAAAAGAATGATTTCTCCAATATTAATAATTATCACAAATCTGGTATCATACTAATTAATAAAAAATTTTATAATGTACATAACATTTTAAAAGAATGTTACATAAAGACAAGAAGTCCAAGGACAAGTTGCTCCAGGAAACTCATTAGCAAAAACTTAATTTGAAAGGATATCCATTAAGATTAGATTTACAGCAAATGTTTTTACCATACTATTTTTTATAAACTTGGACTATATTCTTAAAGCATATTTTGACAAAAAAACAACTATCCCCATTTTAGAACCATGGAATTTTAGAGCAGTCACGGTTCTAGCACTGGTTGTTTTGTAGGTGAAGAGTTATAAAGTATGTCCCAGGTGATCCAGCAAGGACCAGTTGTCACTTTGTGAAGCCTTCCCTAATGCCACCCTGTGCTCTTCAGCTGTACCGTAATGAAATTTGGCTACTGGACTAGCTCCCCTGCACACCACGGAGAGGAGAATCCAGAACTTCCTCATCTCTGTCTCTCTAGAGAAGGGGAGAGACTGGTGTATGGGACATGCTCATGGAACATCTGTGGAGCTGAAATGGACATACTAGACTGAGTTTCTTGGATCTATTCATGTCTTATTTATCTCTGTGCCCCCAATACCTAAAGCCCAAGGAAAACATGGCTATTAAAAGAATGTTGAATTGGAGCTGGCCCAGGGGCGAGGTGGTTAAGCTCGCACGCTCTGCTTTGGCAGCCCGGCGTTCGCTGGTTTGGATCCTGGGCACAGACCTATGTACTGCTTATCAAGCCACGCTGTGGCAGGCATCCCACATATAAAGTGGAGGAAGATGGACATGGATCTCAGCTCAGGGCCAATCTTCCTCAGCAAAAAGAGGAGGATTGGTAGTGAATGTTAGCTCAGAGCTAATCTTTCTCAAAAAAAGAATGTTGAATTAATGGTAGCCTTTCAGGTGGCAAAGAATACAAGCATGACTGTAAACTGTCTTAAAACTTTCTAAGTAGCCCCTCAGAAACTCAGAGATCTAAGGAGCCTCAGAAGTCCTCTAGCAGTATCCTAACCAACGCGAGCATACTCTCCACAATGCCTTTGTTCGAACAGTACCAGTGACATCATTGCACAGCTCTGGTAGTTAGAAAGCTCTTTATAATGGTGTTGCTCTGTAATTTCTGCCCTTTTAGACCACACAGAACAACAAGCCCTTTCTTCCACACATCTCAAGCTGGTGATCATGCTGCCCTGATTCCTGAATTACATCTTCCCGACCACACACTGCAGCTCCCCTCCCCATTCCTCACATGGAATGCTCCTAGACCTCCCCACCCAGATGGCGAGCACCTTCTACTCACAACCCATATTTATTCATATTCTAGTGCCCAGAGCTGAAGTCTATCCTCCAGACGGGTGTGATGATCAAAAATTACAACAAAAGCAGCCAGCCCCCTTGTCTGGGCAGTGTATGTGCCTTACGTCACACTAGTGTTTCAGCAGTCTCAAGACACGTGAAGACACACCAACAGTCAAGGAAAAAACTGGCTAAAAATGATTTAATACATTTTGAGGTTAAAAAGCAGACATTCAGTACAGATAATTAAACATACATAAAAGCTTAAAAGTGAAATAAATGGTACAGAATGAAAAGGAAAGTCTCTGCTTCTACCTCCCAGCCCAGGTTTTACTGCCCAGAGGTAAACAAGCTAAACACGGCTCTAGTTCTTCTGGGGGTAGTCACTACACTTACACCTCTAGTTAGTATTCTACCACCTTTAAGCACAGTATTGAAGTCCTGGCATAAAAGATGAGGAAATTGGCTCATTTACCCTACCTATCTCCCACCAGGCCAAATCTTTCTCCATTTAATACATCGCAGTATATTTAATTCCTCTGATTATCTTTGTAATTTTAAATAACATCCTTTAACCATTTCTTATTCTATTAACTTTAAACAGTATCTGGATTCCCTACTATGTAAAATAAGTAAATTAGTTTACCTGTACTACTGTCCATTTCTCCTTTCCTCTCTACTTTTCAAGTTCTAACCGTACCATTTCTTTTATAGTAAGATTTTTAACTTTTTAGTTATATCTATAATTAAGTTTCCCACGCTTTGTCTATAGATTTATTCTAAAATGTGAGACAAATTACAATATAATAATTTTGTGTGTGTATTAGATATTATATATATCTGTATACACATACTTTTAAAAAAATTTTCACCAAGTACTATGCTTGGACCTGTATAGAAAGAAGTATAATCTTGTGTCACTGTACCTGTGCTGCTCAAAGTAAATCATTCCAAGCATCAGTGTCCAATGGATTATCTTTCATTTCATCAGTTGCTTAAAACAAAGGCAAATTCTGTTTTGCTGCAAATTTACACCATGCATTTCTTATACAGACTTCTCCCTGGTTTTTAATCACCTTTTTCTTACATCCTTCCTCATATCCTTAAGATCTTTCCGTTTCTTAATCATACTATCATAATCATATTATAACTTTTTCCAAGCCCTTTGGAATCCTACTCTAATGTGGACGAAAAGCTTCTTAGGCCTACTACACAGTTCTCTACCTGGGATGTCTTTCAATTGCAGCCCTGACTTGAGGCCACTGGTCCTTAGATTCTGTTTAGGCTTTGATTTATTCTGAGGTAATTTTTTCATTAGGAATGAACAGAAGGTAAACTCTCTATGTCTTTTCATTCTGAAAATACCTTTATTTTATCCTCGTACTCAGCTGATAATTTGCCTACTTACAGAATTCTAGGTTAGCCATGCCATGTTAGAATTTTGAAGATACTGTTCTACCGTGTTCCAGCAAACAATACTGCTAATGAGAACTCTGATGCCAATTTGTGACCTGTCAGAGATAAGCTGCAGGATCTTTATATTTGGTGTTCTGAATTTCACGAGGATGTCTACTGGAAGCTGTCCTTTTACAACCTAATCAGTTCCTGCTGGGCCCTTTCAATATGCAGATTGATGTCTACTTCAGCAGCTAAAATTGCCTGTGCACCAGTACCATAATTTATATTAGGTGCTTTACTTCACAAAATCTATGTCATCTGCACGGAATTGCTCTATCAGGGCCGTACTATCATTATCTCCATTTTCTCAGATGGAAACCTTGTCTGAGACCACACATGTCTAGTGGCAGAGCTGGGACACAGACCTAGCCTGCGTGCTCCTAATGCCAACCCGCTGTGCCCACAGAAAGATCAGCCCAATAGACACAATTTATTAGAAGGCACATCTTTTCTCTCTTCCTCATTAATGTTGGGCATTTTACATCTTTTTAAAAAAATTTTTTTTTAATTGCAGTAACATTGGATTATAACATTATATAACTTTCAGATGTACATCATAATATATTTCGAATTCTGTATGGATTACATCACGTTCACCACCCAAAAACTACTTATAGTCTATCCCCTCACATGTGAGCCTACTCACCCCTTTTTCCCTCCCCTCCCCCCTCCCCCTATGGTAACCACCAATCCAATCTCCAATGCTATGTGTTTGTTTGTCGTTATTTTTATCTTCTACTTGTGAGTGAGATCATAAGGTACTTGACTTTCTCCCTCTGACTAATTTCACTCAGCATACCCTCAAGGACCATCCATGTTGTCACAAATGGCTGGATTTCACCATTTCTTATGGCTGAGTAGTATTCCATTGTGTATAAATACCACATCTTCTTTATCCATTCGTCCCTTGATGGGCACCTAGGTTGCTTCCAAGTCTTGGCTATTGTGCATAATGATGCAATGAACATAGGGGTGCACGTATCTTTATGCCTTTGCGTTTTCAAGTTCTTTGGATAAATATCCAGCAGTGGGATAGCTGGATCATATGGTAGATCTATTCGTAATTTTCTGAGGATACTCCATACCGCTTGCCATAGTGGTTGCACCAGTTTGTACTCCCACCAGCAGTGAACAAGGGTTCCCTTTTCTCCACATCCTCTCCAACATTTGTTGTTTCCTGTCTTGTTAATTATAGCCATTCTGACCAGAGTGAGGTGATACCTCATTGTAGTTTTGGTGTGCATTTCCCTGATAGCTAATGATGTTGAGCATCTTTTCATATGCCTGTTGGTCATCTGTGTATCTTCTTTGGAGAAATCTCTGTTCAGATCCTTTGCCCATTTTTTAATTGGATTGTTGGTTTTGTTGTTGTTGAGCTGTATTAGTTCTTTGTATATTTTGGATATTAACCCCTTATCTGATATAGGGTTTGCAAATATCTTCTCCCAATTGTTAGGTTGTCTTTTCGTTTTGTTGATGGTTTCCTTTGCTGTGCAGAAGCCTTTTAGTTTGATGTAGTCCCATTTGCTCATTTTTTCTTTGGTTTCCCTTGCCTGGTCAGACATGGTACTTGAAAATATGCTGCTAAGACCGATGTCAAAGAGTGTACTACCTATGTTTTCTTCTAGAAGTTTCATGGTTTCGGATCTTACATTCAAGTCTTTAATCCATTTTGAGTTGATTTTTTGGCATGGTGTAAGGGAATGGTCTACTTTCATTCTTTTGCACGTGGCTGTCCAGTTTTCCCAAGACCATTTATTGACGAGACTCTCCTTTCTCCATCGTAAGCTCTTGGCTCCCTTGTCAAATATTAGCTGTCCATAAACGTGTGGGTTTATTTCTGGGCTCTCGATTCTGTTCCATTGATCTGTGTGTCTGTTTTTCTACCAGTACCATGTTGTTTTGGTTACTATGGCTTTGTAGTATATTTTGAAATCAGGGAGTGTGATACTTCCAGCTTTGTTCTTTTTTCTCAGGAATCCTTTGGCTATTCGGGGTCTTTTGTTGTTCCATATAAATTTTAGGATTCTTTGTTCTATTTCTGTGAAAAATGTTGTTGGAACTTCGATAGGGATTGCGCTGAATCTATAGATTGCTTTAGGAAGTATGGACATTTTACCGATGTTAATTCTTCCAATCCAAGAGCACAGAATATGCTTTCATTTCTTTGTGTCTTCAACTTCTTTCATTTTACATCTTCTTAACAATGTCTTATGTTTTACTTTGCATTTCTTTTTATTTTATTTTAAAGATTAGCACCTGAGCTAACAACTTTTGCCAATCTTTTTTTTTTTCTGCTTTATCTCCCCCCCAAATCCCCCCAGTACACAGCTGTCTATCTTAGTTGCATGTCCTTCTAGTTGTAGCATGTGGGACACCACCTCAACGTCGCCTGACAAGTGGTGCCATGTCCACGCCCAGGATCTGAACCGGTGAAACCCTGGGCCGCTGCAGCGGAGTGTGTGAACTTAACCACTCGGCCACAGGGCCGGCCCATGCATTTCTTTATTTTGTGAGGCAGAGTAGTTCTTCAGAGGCTTTTTTAAAAAAAATAATTTCTTATTAATAAACTGCTTGCTTTAGAGCTTAGCCCTTTTCCCAACCTAGACATCTGCCCCTTTCTGACTGACTTGCAAGACGTTTTTCTATACCAAGAATATCAAGTCTTCATCATATGTCACACATATTTTAAGTTTATCATGTCTTACATATGTTAATAGTCTGTTTTGCTAGCAATCTTACTTTTTTGTGTAGTCCAATCTGTAAGATTTTTCCTTTGACTTTTCTGGCTCTAGTGCCACAATAAGAAAGGCTTTCTCCAATAGAAAATGTGAAACCCAATTTTAATGACTCCCATTTGGGGGTGATAAATGTCCCTCTGTTGCAGGTTGACAGTACTATTGCTAAAATGCAATAATTAATCAACAGAATTAAAGATGGTCCATCTTCAAAGAATATCCTAATGTGACTGTAAAAGCCATGCTTAAAAATAGTAAAATAAGGGCCAGTCCCAGTGGCCTAGTGGTTAAGTTCAGCATGCTCCACTTCGGTGGCCTGGGTTTGGTTCCTGGGTGTGGACCTACACCACTCTGTTAGCAAGCATGCTGTGTTGGCGGCCCACATACTAAAAAATAGAGGAAGGTTGGCATGGATGTTAGCTCAGGGTGAATCTTCCTCAGCAAAAAAAAAGAAAAAAAAAGTAAAATAAAAATGTCCTTTGTAAAGCTTAAATACTATGTTTTTACGAAACAACAGAAATACACATTTTTTATGAAAAAATAATTCTTCTAACCTAGGAAAAACAGTGGAAGAATGGAAAGTTTGCTTTAATGGTCTAATTACCTGTTACTATATGCTTAGAGTTAAATTACCAATTTTCAAAGATCTCAAATAGATAATAAACATTAGTTTGAGAAACAGAAAATTTCAAGACCTCCCAAAGTCTGAGAATTAAAACAGAAAACCAGCTCTACCTGTACCTGTAGGGTCCTCAAAAGAACACAGCGCAGGTTCCTTTTCATTCCTCCTGCAGCTGCTGATCACTTATTCAACAGGTCTCAATTACTGACTTCCTTTCCTTCTCTCATTAGACTAGTTATTTGGAATCAGCCTGGCAGCTCCAGAGCTGCCTTCATTTTAGGCTAATTTAGCCCCACTGCTAAGGCCACACCTTTCTGTGGCTTCCAACTCTACTCTGGGTGTCATGAAGCCTTTCTTCTCTGGCTGGTGGGAATGGGAACCATTTCCAGCCCTCTGAGAGCCCTGGAAATTGCCCCGTTTGCTCCTTCCTCGAGCTTTCCCCGGCCTTGGGTAGTCTGCCCAGGTGAGCACTCAGTCATACATCTCCGGCCGGCAAAGACCTGAGGGCCCTCTGCAGTCTCCAGAGCTCTCTCTGTGCTGCTCCCTTCTCCCCAGGACCCTACACTGCACTCTAGCCACCCTGGCTCTCCGTGCATCCCTAAGAAGGCTCTGTTTAGGTTCTCCTTGCTGCACTGCAGCCTGGAAGCTGCTTCCAGGGAGGCTGCTCGTGTACTCTCAGGCTCGCCATGCTTGTTTCTCTTCTCTCAGAGATCATGGTCCTGAGCTGCCTGCTTCCAATGGCCAAAACCCATTTTTTCTACATTTTGTTTGGTTTTGTAGTTGTTTAAGGCAGGAGGGTAATTATAGTCTCTGTTATTTCATCTTGGTTAGATGCAGAAATTCCCGATGAAATATATACAGCTCAACTACGTTAGTTAAACTATACTGTACAGTCAGAAGTTCTGTGTTTAAATCTTGACTGTTTATTGCCAGCTATATGAATTGTTCTGAGCTTCAATTTCCTCTTTTGTACAATGAGGATTAGTATATCTACTTTCTTAGGTCGCTATGAGGATGAAGAGAGACTGTATGTGTTTTTAGCACAATGTCTGGCATATAGGTATTCAATAATTGCTTGTTATTTTAATTTGCATACCAATATCTGTAACATTTTTGTTTCTTTCCCTTCTAAGTCTACATTCACTTCATTTCCCTCTTAGTTCTGTAACAATCTATAAAGTACTCCCTTCGTTACTGTAGAACAGTCCTGCCAGCAGTTAGCGACAGTTGAGCTTCTCAAGATTTATGAAACATCACCTCCATTCACAACTGAATTCATTCCATGTGCCTGGTTGTAGTCAGGAGAAAAGGGTTTGAACAGTAATCCTGTCATTTTGCTGCACAATCACGTATTATTTAAGCTCATCTCCTGTTGCTAATGACAGATATTTTTCTCACTCTGTCCTACAGTTTGCTTTTGTCCCAAAGAGTCCCTCCAAAATGACTCAACTGTTTAGGATTAATCACATGCTCACTAATAAGCACCTGATACTTAAAACTCAGAACACAATGAACTATTACTCATACTGTTAGGAAGTCGTCATAAGTAAGAGTTTGATATAAAGAACGTTCTATTTCATAAAAAAGTCATTTCACACAAGAGCCTGGGCTCTGAGACGGACTGAGAAGTTCTTAGGTCACTACTTTCCCTTCCATCTTCCAGACACAGCGTTCTGCCAAAATCTACATGTGTACTTTGTGGAGAGAATTTGTGGGGACTGCATTAAGAAGTGCCTGGGGGGTCAGAAGTGTGGTCGAGTTCCGCCCAGACCCCACAGCACTAGCACTCTGCCTTGCGTCAGAATCACCTTGGGTGCCTGTGGAAAATGCAAATTTGTTGGTCCCACCCTCAAAACATCTGAGTTGGTAAGTCTGGTGAGGAGTGTAACAACCTGCATTATCAACCTACACTCCACTCATTCCGATGTAGGAGGCCCTTTGTCCGCACTTAAAGAAATACTGTCAATATGATCAGATTCTACACAGCAATCACAGTAGAAGAATTTGAGGTTGAAAAACTTAAGTTCTTACGGGTTAAAAAGAGAGATGGAAGCCCAAGTATAAGAGTGAACCTATGAAAGCTCTCTATATATGTTTATGTTCACAAATAATATAATAACTGAAACACACAAGCTTACTCCAAGCCAGGCACTCTTCCAAGTGCTTTATATATCTTAACTCATATAATCCTCACCACAACACTATTGAGTGAGTACTCTATTGTTCTCATTAAAAAAATAGAGTTTATCTTTCACAGCAGTTTTAGGTTCCCAGCAAGACTGAGGTGAAGATACAGAGAGTTCCTATATACTCCCTGCCCGAGATGCATAGCCTCCCCCATTATCAACATCCCTGACCAGAGGGTACATTTATTACAACTGATGAACTTACACTGACACATCATCACCACCCAGAGTCCAGAGATTACCTTAGGGTTCATTCTTGGTGTTGTGCATTTTATGGATTTGGACAAATGTATAATGACATGTATCCACCATTACAGCATCATGCAGAGTATTTATACTGCTCTCAAAATCCTCTGTGCCTCACTTAGTCATCCCTGCTTCCCAGCCCGCCCCACCCCAGCAACCACTGATTCTTTTACTGTCTCCACAGTTTTGCCTTTTCCAGGATGCCATATAGTTGCAATCATACAGTATCAGCCTTTTCAGATCGGCTTCTTTCACTTGGTGATATGCATTTAACGTTCCTCCATGTCTTTTCATGGATTGATAGCTCATTTCTTTTTAGTGCTAAATAACCATTATTTGGAAGTACCACAGTTATTTATTCATTCACCTACTGAAGGGCATTTTAGTTGCTTACAAGTTTTGGCAATTATGAATAAAGCTGCTATAAACATCCATGTGCAGGTTTTTGTGTGGACAAAAGTTTTCAGCTCCTTTGGGTAAATGCCAAGCAGCATGACTGCTGGATCACATGGTAAGAATTTGTTTAGTTTTGTATATTATTCCCATTTACAGATTAGGTAACTAAGGCAAAGAGAAGTCAAGTAATGTGCCAGAAGCCACAGAGCTATTGAGTAGCAGAGCTGGGATTTGAATTCACACAGTTCAGCTCCAGAGTTTGTGCTCTTAACCACTACACATACACCTTTTCAACAATAAAGATTTCATACTAAATAAAAGGAACTTCATTGTTACTTCATGCATTTTAACTTAGCTACACTGGATTCTGCACCATTTATAATTCCTTCGCTTCCAAGAAACTTTTTAGATCTCCTTACCCACAGCAGGATTTTCAAATTTGTTTTGCTTTGTGCAGACAATATGCTGATCCTTCATCCAAATCCTCATTCACTGCTGTCCCAGAGACAAATATCAAGAACATAGCTCCTTTACACATTTTGGCCTCCTCCCTCCTAACAGAAACAGAAACGCAGCTGGTCTGAGAGTAAGGTTATAAAACCCAAACATGTTTTCAATAGAGCTGTTGGCACTTACTAGCTTTGTGAGTAGGCACACTTACTAACGTCTCAGAGCCTCACTATCTGCCCTGCGGAGGTTGTAAAGATGACCTGAGATTCTGTATACAGATCTACTTCTGTGCCTGGGCCATAATTCAATCTGTTCTCAACACAGCAGCCAGAGTGATCTTGGTAACTTCAAATAGCCAGTCCGTGGCAGCCCTTTTCAAAACCCTTCTAGCCACCCTATTTACAATTTAAACCAGCTCCCCCTCCCTGTTTCACTTTTCTCCTCAGGACTCATGAAGAAAACATACCCAACACATATGTAATTTACTTAATTACCTCATTTTTTGTCTGCCTTCCCCTACGAGAATGGAAGCTCCATGAAGGCATACATTTGTCTGCTGTGTCAACTGTTGGAGTAAGCCGACAACAGGGCCTGAGCATCTTCACAGCAGGCGCTCAGTGAAGATTTGTTGAATGAATACACGAATAAATGTCAATAAAAGGTAGCTAGCTGCCCCCCTATCATTATTTCATCTCTGAACCCCAGCTTTTTCACCTGTAAAGGAGGAACGGTAACCATACCTTACCTATCTCAAGGTATTGCCAAGAGCCTATCAGTTACGTCACAGCACCACTATGCAAATGCAAGCAATGGCATTTTCCTCATCTTCGTTTTCCTGATCACATTTATACCTCCAACTTCCTGCCAATCTTCACCCTGACAGATTTGTGTTCTTTCTAATTCCCTGAGGGGTAGATCTGTTTTCATTTCAGCCAAATATACATGAGGACAATAACTTCAACCCTCAGCCCACATTTTTTCTCCTTTAGGATACCATTCCTAACACCAATTACACGTTTTATTCACATCCTCTCATCACGTAGGGTTGACTGAAGATTTATCTAGTGGCTTAGATGCTATAAAACACAGCTTCCTAAAACCACAGTAGCATTTTGTCCTTAAAGAATTAAAGCACTCCTTATGTAGTACAACAAAACAGAACAGGCTTCTTTTAAACTGAAATGTCCTCATCTCTGAATCCACAACTTCAAAAAAAGGAACTTTATGAAATCCCTTGTCTCCTCACATCGCCCCTGGTGGCAGGCAGGCAACATTCAGAAAACACTTTCTTTTTTTTCAGACCCCTCCAGCCTTTCTAACAAGCTATGTCTTCAGGGAAAGAACTAAGGCTGCCTTGAACATATATTCTGTCTAGCAGTTCGCTATGAACCTCACTGGCTTCTGTGATCTCACACCTTAAATATACCTTAGGGAGGGTTCCTGGCTCTCAGGAGACTCATCACAGATCAGAGAAAAACACTACAGCAGGATCCTCGCTATTTCATCATTTAAGAAATACGCTGTTCAGATTCTTCAGAAAACACATTATGGTAAAGCAGACGGGTAAAATGTTAACAATAGGCGAAGCTGGTTTTCACAAGCAAAGTTTCCATATTCCCTGGCCTTTCCCAACAAACAGCCACACCCGGCTACTTATTCCTACAGGTCTGAACCAACCTCACCCTCCAGTCACCACCACAGATACTTCCAAACTTATCAAGAGGTCAACAATTCCTAATTCAATACCCATCAGAACCACCTGGAGGGCTTTCTTAAAAACCCAGAAGACTACTGAGGGCACTAGCCCCAGAATTTCTGCTCAGTAGGTCTGGGTGGGGCTGATAACTTGCATTTCTAACTAGTTTCCAGTGATGCTGATGCTTTGAGAACCACTGCTTTAGGTAAGCAGTTTACATTTACCTAACAGCAGGTATTCACACAGGTTACTGTGAAGGTGTGTCTCCTGGGTTCTGTTTAGTTGTCAAACAGTAAATCCTTCTTTTTAAGTTCCTGAGCCAATCTTCACAAAATCTTGAAATACATTAAGAAGCCCCACATCATCTAGACAACCAGATCTAGAAAGAGCCTCATATTCCCAGGTGAGACCTGGGTACTAACGTTCCTACTAAAATTCTAAAAACACATCACCTGGACTCCAGGCCTTGTTATGCAAGTGGTATCACCAAGAAGAAAGACTTCCCACATCAGCCACCTTTTGATCAAGCACCAGATAAGACACCATAATTTGGCTTCCTAACCAACAGATGTTCACTATCTAAATATTCCTTTTAATAAATATATAAATATTGTGGATACATAATTATGTTCACCTTTAAATACACATTTTGTGACATACTGTTCAGAATTTTTTTCAATCAGTTTCAGTTAGTTCAACATGAAAAGCTTAAAATACTGGGTAAAGCAGAGTTATTCACGTTACCATTTTCATTTATTTATGGACCAAGAAAGATAACAAGATTTTCTACCTCTTTAATTCCTGAACTATTTCTCTAAGAAAAAACTATTCTGTGAAACATATTTCAAGCACTTTGGTGACTTAAAACATAGGTAGGTGTGTGGCTCCCGGAACTTAACAGGCTTAGACCAGGACTTCTTATAGCAAGATACAAACTACAACAACTGGTTTCAGTAGTGGATTGAACCCATATCCCTCCTAAGACCTTGGTGAAAAGAAATTTTAAAAAGAATAAGCCCATAGAGCAAGGAGCAGGTGGAGGTTATCAATGGACTAGTTACCTTGGTAAGCTTTTGGAAGAAAGAAAGCATATAGAAGAGGCAACTAAAACTGAGCTTAGGAAGTTGTAGCCCAGAATACAACCATGAAGAGGGTACTACAGGGGAGGTATGTACCTCTCCTACAGAACAGATGGTTGTATCTCATCAGAAAAGATGGAAAGCAATGAGATGACCATCTTCAAAGTGTTGAAAGAAACAGGTGGTCAACCAAGAACTCTATATCCAGCTAAACTCTCCTTGAAAAATGAAGGAGAAATGAAGACATCTCCAGATTTAAAACAAACAAACAAATTAAAAAACCTGAGAGAATTTGTTGCTAGCAGACCTTCCCTACAAGAAATATTAAAAGGGAGTCATTTGGACTGAAATAAACGACACTAAAGGGTAACTAGAATCCACACAAAGAAATAAAGAGCACTGCCCCCAAAAAGCTAATTAAATAGGTATTATGAAAATACATATAAACATAACTCTTTTCTTGACCTGTTTTAAAAGACACCTGCATAAAGAAATAATTTTAAAATGAGTTGATATGATGTATAAAGATGTAACTCAAATTGTATGACAATAATAGTGCAAAAGAGGGGGAAGGGAATGGAGGTATATCAGAGAAAAGTTTTTGTATACTACTGAAATTAAACTAGTATTTAACCTGAACTAGATTGTTTTAAATTAAGTGTAATCCCAGGGTAAGCACTAAACGAATAATTCAAAATATACAGAAAAGCAAAAAGAGAATTGAAAAGGCATAATCAAAAATACCTAACACAAAAGAAGGCAATAATCAAGGAATAAGGAATGCAAAAGACAAAAGACATAAAAAACAAATAGGAATTTGGCAGATGTAAAACCCAATCTATCAGTAATTATATTAAATGTAAATGGATTACATGCCCCAATCAAAAGTCAAGGATTGGCAGAATGGATTAAAAAAATAATAAATCTAACAAAATACATATAAGATCTATCTGAGGAAAACTACAAAACTCTGATGAACAAAATCAAAGAAGAACTAAATAAATGGAGAGAGATTCTACATTCATGGATGCGAAGATGCAATACTGTTAAGATGTCAGTTCTTCCCAACTTGATCTATAGATTTAAGGCAATCCCAGCCAAAATCCCAGCAAATTATTTTATGGACAGCAACAAACTGATTCTAAAGACTATACAGAGAGACAGAAGACCTAGAAGAGCTCATACAATATTGCACGAGAACAAAGTTGGAGGACTGATACTACCTGACTTCAAGACTTACTATAAAGCTACAGTAATCAAGACAGTATGGTATTGGCCAAAGAACAGACACATAGATCAACGGAACAGAATAGAGAGCCCAGAAATAAACCTACATAAATATAGTCAACTGATCTTTGACAATGGAGCAAAAGCAATACAATGCAGCAAAGATAGTCTCTTCAACAAACAGTGCTGGAACAACTGGACATCCATATGCAAGAAAAAGAATGTAGACACAGACCTTACACTCACAAAAATTAACTCAAAACAGATGATAGACATAAATGTAAAACACAAAATTATAAAACTCCTGCAGGGTAACATAGGAGGAAACCTAGATGACCTTGGGTATGGTGATGTCTTTTTAGATATACCAAAAAAGACAGGATCCATGAAATAAATAATTAATAAGCTAGACTTAAAATTTAAAACTTCTGTACTGCAAAAGACAATGTCAAGATAATGAGAAGACAAGCCACATACTGGGAGAAAATATTTGTAAAACACATATCTGACAATGAACTGTTATTCAAAACATACAAACAATTCTTAAAATTCAAGAATAAGAGAATAAATAACCTGATTAAAAAATGAGCCAAAGACCTTAACAGACACCTCACCAAAGAAGACATACAGATGGTAAATAAGCACATGAAAAGATGCTCCACATCATGTAGTATCAGGAAAATGCAACTTAAAACAACAAGATACCACTACACATCTATTAGAATGGCAAAAATCTGAAACACTGACAACACCAAATGCTGGTGAGGATGTGGAACAATAGAAACTCTCGTGAACTGCTGGTGGGAATGCAAAATAGGACAGTCATTTGGAAGGTAGTTTGGTGGTTTCTTGCAAAACTGAAAATACTCTTACTATGGAATCCAATAATTGCATTCCTTGGTATTTTCCCAAAGGAGCTGAAAACTATTTCCACACAAAAACCTACATATAGTTGTGCAGCTTTATACATAAAACTTGGAAGCAACTAAGATGCCCTTCCACAGGTGAACTGATAAATAAACTACAGTACATTCAGATAATGGAATATTATTCAGCACTAAAAAGATATGAGCTATCAAGCCATGAAAAGACATGGATAAATCTTCAATGTGTATCACTAAGTGAAAGAAGCCAATCTGAAAAGCATGATTCCAACTATATGACATTCTGGAAAAGGCAAAACTACAGACACAATAAAAAGATCAGTGGTTGCTGGGGGTGGGAGGAAGGGAGGAATGAATAGGCAGAGCACAGAGGATTTTTAGGGCAGTGAAAACATCCTGTATGATATTATAATGATGGATATACATCATTACACATTTGTCCAAATCCATAGAATGTACAACAGGAGTGAACTCTAAGATAAACTATAGACTTTGGGTGATTATGCTCTATCAATGTAGGTTCATCCTTGGTAACAAATGTATTATTCTGGTAAGTGATGTTCATAATGGGGGAGGCTATACATGTGTGGGGGCAGGGGATATATAGGAAATCTCTGTACCTTCCTCTCAATTTTGTTGTGAACTTAAAACTGCTCTAAAAAAAAGGACCCAGAGAGCATAAAATACAAAAGCACAAACTGGATTCCATCAAAATTTTTAAAAAATGATCCAACTATATGCTGTCTACAAAGACACACTTTAGATTCAGAGACGCAAACAGATTGAAAGAAAAAGGATGGAAAAATATACACCATGTAAGTGGTAACCAAAATAGAGCTGAGGTGGCCATTCTAATATCCTTACAAAATACTGTAAGACAAAAATTTTTACTAGAGAAAAAAGGACATTTTACAATGATGAGAGGATCAATTCATCAGGAAGATATAATGACTATAAAACACCCATGCACCTAAGAACAGAGCCCCAAAACATATGAAGTAAAACACCTGAAGGGAGAAAGAGATAATTTAACAAAAATTGAAGACTTCAATACTCCACTTTCAATAATGGATAGAAAACGAGGCAGAAGATCAACAAAGTAACAGAAGACCTGAAGAATACCATAAATACCTTGTAGCAGACATCTACAGAACACTCCAGATCCAATAAAAGCAAAATACACATTCTCTTCAAGTGCACATGGAACACCTTCCATGGCAGACCACATGTGAGGTCATAAAACAAACCTCAGTAAATTAAAGAATTAAATCATACAAAGTATGTTCTTTGACCACAATGAAATTAGAAAACAACAGGAAAAAATGTTGGAAAGTCACAAATATATAAAAGTTAAACAACATATGCTTAAATAACCAATGTGTTAAAGAAGAAAATACAATAGAAAATATAAAAATATCAAAACTCATGGGATACAGCCATAGCAGTGCTTAAAGGGAAATTTATAGCTGTAAGTACACATATTAAGAAGGAGAAAGAACTCAAATCCATAACCTAACCTTTCACCTTAAGTAACTAGAAAAAGAGCAAAATGAACCCAAAGCAAGCAGAAGGTAGGAAATAAAAAAAAATTAGAGTGGAAAGAAATGAAATAGAGAAGAGAAAAATAATAGAGAAAAACTGATGAACCCAAAAGTTGGTTCTTTAAAAAGATCAGCAAAACTAACAAACTTTTAGCTAGACTGACCAAGAGAAAAAGAACAAATTACTCTATTAGGAATAAAAGAGGAGACATCATAACCAACCTTAAATACAGACTTCTATAAAGAAAAATACGCCAATAGCTAACAAAGATGAAATAAATTCCTAGAAAGATACCAACTACCACAAATACCTTTAAGAAGAAACAGAAAATCTGAACAGACCTAACAAGTAAAGAAACATAATTTCAAAAACTTCCCACAAAGAAAAGCCATGCTAAGATGGCTTCACTGGTGAGTCCTACCAAATATTTAAAGAATTAACACCAATTCTTTTCAAACTCTTTCAAAAAATAGAAGAGGAGGGAACATGTGACCATTCTATGAGTACAGTACTATGCTGACACTAAAATGAGAAAGACACCACAAGTATAGACTGACATCTATTATTAATATGGAGGCAAAAATCCTCAAAAAAATGTTAGCAAAACAAATCTAACAACATATAGAAACGTATATATACCATGACAAAGAGGAATTTATCTCAGGAATGCAAGGTTGGCTTAACATTCAAAAGTCAATTAATGTAATACCTCATTGCAATGGAATAAGAGACAAAAACTACACGATCATCTCAATTGACACAGAAAAAGTATCCGACAAAATCCAACATCCTTTCAAGATCAACTCAATAAACTAGTGTTAGAAGGGAATTTCCTTAACCTGATAAAGGGCATCTATGAAAAACTCACAACTCACATCATATGTAACAGTGAAAGATGGAGAGCTTCCCCCTAAGATCAGGAACAAGATGAAGATATGTATTCTCATCACTTTTATTCAACATTGTAATGGAGGTTCCAGCCAGTGCAATAATGCAAGAAAAGGAAATAAAAGGCTTCCATATTAGAAAGGAAGAAGTAAAACTATTTCCATCTGCAGATGATATGATGTTGTATTTAGAAAATTCTGAGGAATCCAGTAAAAAACAAACTATTAGAACAAATAAACAAGTTCAGCAAGTTGGCAGAACACCACAATTATATATAAAAACAATTATATTTCTGAAAGTTTAAGTTAAATTTTAATTTTATTTCTAGAAGTTCTGCAAGAAAAATATGCTGTTTTTAAAGTTGAGGCAGTTCCCCTCTATTCCTAATTTTCTGAGTTTCTTTTTTACAATAAGTCAGTGTTGAATTGTGTCAAATGCTTTTTCTGCATCAATTTATATAATTGTGTGATTTTTGTCTCTTTAACCGGTCAACATGGTGGAGTACACTGATTCTCAAATATTGAACCAGCCTTGTACCCTCTCTCAGCACTGCTTTGGGTGTGGCCTACAAACGTTTGATATGATGAAATTTCATTCAATTCAATGTATTCCCGCCCCCTCCTCGAGCATGTCCACTCTCACCACTTTTATTCAACTTGTATGGAGGTCTAGCCAGTGCAATAATGCAAGAAAAAGAAGTGAAAGGCCTCCATATTGGAAAGAAAGACGTAACATTATATTTATTCAGAGATGACATATAAGCTATGTAGAACATCTGATGCAATCCACAAAAAATCTACTAGAAATAATAAGCCAATTTAGCAAGGCTGTGGTACACACGATCAACATACAAGAATTAATCATACATTTATATAATAAGAATAAATAATGAAATTAAAATAAAAAAATTTATAATAGCATCAAAAACTATGAAATATTTAGGGATATATCTAAGACACTGAAAACTATAAAACTAATGAGAAAAATTAAAGAGGACCTTAAAAAGATGGCAAGATCTCCTGTGTTCATAGTTCAGAAGACTAGTTAAGATACCAATTCTCTCCATAATGACCTTAGATCCATCACATTATCAACCAAAATTCCATGAGGCTTCTTGGAGAAATTGACAAACCAAATATAAAATTTATATGGGAATGCAAAGGATCTACAGCAGCCAAAACAACTCCGAAAAAGAATTAAAAGTTGTCAGTCTAACACTGCCTTGTTAGAAGCAACAGTAAGGCAGTAGCTTAAAGCCAAATAAATGAAGCAATGGAACAAAAAACATCTAGAAATACATCCACACCTACTGGACAACTGATTTTTGACAAAGATGCAAAAGCAATGAAATAGAAAAAGTATGCTCTTTTCAACAAAGTGTGCTAGAACTGAACATCCATATGCAAAAAACATGAACCTCAAATGAACTCTCATACGGTATAGAAAAATTAACTCAAAATAGATCATACACCTAAATGCAAGAATTAAAAACATAAACTTTATAAACATGAGGCAAAAGCTGATAAAACTGAAAGGAGAAATAGACAAATCCACTATTTATAGTTGGAGGCTTCAACACCCTTCTCCAAGTAATTGATAGACCAAGCAGGCAAAAAAATCAGTAAAAATACAGAGAACCTGAACAGCACTACTAATCAATGTGATCTAATTGATATTTATAGAATATTCCACCCAACAACAGAAGCACACATGGAATATTCACCAAGATAGACCAGCTTCTGGCACATAAAACACATCTGAACAAATGTAAAAGAACAGAAAACACACAAAGTATGTTCTCAGAGCATACCAGGCTAAAACTAGAAAGCAGTATTTCAAACAATTCAAAATATTTGGAAATTAGACAACGTACTTCTAAATCACACATGGGTTAAGAAGTCTCAAGAGAAATTTTAAAACATTTTGAATAAAATTGAAAATATAACTTATCTTGCACAGTAATGTGAATATACTTAATACCACTGAACTGTACACTTAAAAATGGTCAAGATGGTAAATTTTATGTTTTGTGTATTTTACTACAATTAAAAATAGTTAAAAAATACAACAAAATTTATGGGATGTGGCTAAAGTAGTGCTGAGAGAGAAATTTATAGTATTAAATGCATATCTTAGAAAAGAAGATCTAAAATCAATAACCTAAGCTTTCAACTTAGGAAGCTAGCTAAAGAAAAACAAATTAAACCTAAGGCAAGTAGAAGGAAGCAAATGATAACCCTCTAGCCAAACTAACCAAGAGAAAAAAGAGAAAACACAAATTATCAGTATCAGGAATAAAACAGGGGTTATCACTACTAATCCCACATTTATCAAAAAGATAACAGAACACTATGAACAGCACATAAGTTTGATAATTTAGATAAAATGGATCAATCCTTGAAGGGCGCAAACTACCAAAACTCACCCAAAGAGATACGGATAATATGAACAGCCCTGTATCTAAAAAAGAAATTAAATTAGTAGAAAACCTTCCCAAGAAAGAAAACACCAGGCTCAGATGGTTTCACTGGTGAATTTTACCAAACATTTAAGGAAGAAATATCACTTTTACAATCTCTTCCAGAAAACAGAAAACTTCCCAACTCATTTTGTAAGGCCAGAATTAACGTATCCAAAAACTAGAGAAATATGTTATAAAAAATAAAACTACAAACATCTTTCAAGAATTTAGATGTAAATATTAGCAAATTGAATCCAGCAATATATAAAAAGGGTAATACATCATGATCACATGGGGTTCATTCAAATAACGCAAGGCTGATTCAACATCTGTAAATCAATCAATGTAATTCATTATATTAACAGACTGAATGAGAAAAATCATGTGATCACATTAATATGAGCAGCAGAAACAAAGTTCAACATCCATTCATGATAAAACTCTCAAAAAACTAAGAATGGAAGGGAACTTCCTTAACCTAATAAAGACTATTTTAGAAAATCACAGCTAGCAACATACTCAATAGTGAGATGTTAAGCTTTCCTCCTAAGATCAGGAAGGAGGCAAGGATGTCTTCTCTCACCTTCTTTTTTCTTTTGTAAAGATTTTATTTTTTCCCTTTTCTCCCCAAAGCCCCCCCCCCGGTGCATAGTTGTATATTTTTAGTTGTGGGTCCTTCTAGTTGTGGCACATGGGATGCCGCCTCAGCATGACCTGATGAGCAGTGCCATGTCTGCGCCCAGGATCCGAACCAGTGAAACCCTGGGCCATCAAAGCAGAGCACACGAACTTAACCACTCGGCCACAGGGCCAGCCCTCCTCTCGTCACTTCTAATTCCATTTCATACTAGAAATCTTAGCTAGTGTAATCAGACAAGGAAAGAAATGGAAGGTATCTAGATTGGAAAGAAAGAAAGAAAACTGTCTTTAGTCACAGACAACATAATCGTCTATGCAGAAAACCCCAAAGAACATACCAGATAACTCCTGTACATAATAAGTGAGTTTAGCGAGGTCAAAAGGGACACAGTTAATGCAAAAGTCAACTGCTTTTCTATATACCAGCAATGAGTACTTGGAATTTGAATTAAAAAAATAATATATTTATAATAGCATCTGTCAAAATGAAGTCCTTAGGTATAAACCTAACAAAATATGTACAGGATCAGTGTACAGAAAACTAGAAATCACTGATGAAAGAAATCAAAGAAAATCTAAATAAATGGAGAGATCTCTTGTGTTCTTACATTGGAAGACAACATAGTAAAGACATCAATTCCTTCCAAACTATTCTATGGCTTAATGCAATTCCCATCAAAATCGCAGCCAGGTTTTTTGCAGACATACACAAGCTTATTCTAAAATTTCATGAAAAGGTAAAGGTACTAGAATGGGCAATTCAATTCTGGAAAAGAACAAAGTTGGAGGATTCATATTACCCAATTTCAAGACTTACTACAAAGCTACAGTAAAGAACATGGAGGGCAAAAGAATAGACACACCAATCAATGGAACAGGATAGAGAGCTTGGAAATAGACCCACAAAAATATAGTTGATTTTTGACAAAGGTGCAAAGACAATTCAAGGGGGAAAGAACAGACTTTTCAACAAAAGATGCTAGACATTGGAAGTGCATATGCAACAAAGTAAACTTTACACAAAAAATGAACTCAAAATGGATCATAGACCTAAACGTAAAATGGAGAAACTACAGAATTTCTAGAAGAAAACACAGGGAAAAATCTGCACAATTTTAGGTTTGGTGCTGAGTTTTTAAGTACAATATCAAGAGCAAAATTCACAAAAGAAAAACCTTTAAGTTGGACTTAATTAAAATTAAAAACTTTTGTTCTATGAAACACACTGTTAAGAGAATGAAAAGACAGAATGGGAGAAAATATCTGCAAATCACTATCTGATAAAGGACATGTAACCAGCATATACAAAAAAACTCTTAAGACTGAATAATAAGAAAGCAAACCACTCAATTTTTTTTGTTTTTGGTGGGTTTTTTTGTGAGGAAGACTGTCCCTGAGCCAACATCTGTGCCAATCTTCCTCTGTTTTGTATGTGGGACACTGCCACAGCATGGCTTGATGAGCTGTGTGTAGGTCTGCACCCAGGATCCAAACCTGTGAACTCCAGGCTGCTGAAGTGGAGCTCAAGAACTTAACCACTACGCCACTGGGCTGGCCCCACAACCCAATTTTTTAAAATGGGCAAAATAAGAAGGCAGGAGGGAGAGCAAGACTGATAGGAAGGACAGAGCTCCGGATAGACAGAAAATGATTTCATATTCCCAAGAGGCCTACTATTTTTCTTTTGTCTATATACTGGTAATTTATAGCTATTATAGATATCCATATGTTGTATTTTTATTTAAAAAGCTAAAAGGCCATCACTGTGTGTAAAAGTGTGGTTGCTGTAGTATTTTTCTTGTAGAAAAGAAACTAGTATTAATTTAAATACTTTTGAGTAAGAAATGGTTGAGCAAATTATAGCATCTATTTCTAATGGAATGATTGTCAGCTATGCTTTTAACAAGTTAGATTTATATGTAATGACCTGGAAAATTGCCTGTAATACACTGACAAGTTAGAAAAATAAAAGCAAGTTGCAGATTAATAATTTTAGTCTTTACATTTATGTGTAAAAAATTTCAAAATGATAGAAAAAATGCATCTGCGTTACAAGAAGAAATGGGGAAAATGTAAATTCTCTAGAACCTTTTCCACCTAGAGTTGAATTAATCTTCACAAGCTATAAAAGGAACATCAAGATTGACTTTGCAAAGGCATGATTCTAAATGAGAAAATGTTTCCATGAGCAGCTAAGATCACATGGCCCTTCTTAAACATACAGGAGTTCGTCACTGAATCAATTAGAATAGATCCATTTACACCATTACAATGCCTGGCACACAGCAAGTGCTCAAAAATTTTTAATGAAATAAAGTCCTGAGTTCATATTTAGAGCCAAAGAATCTTCCTTTTGAAGGACAGAATGCCACAAATTACCAGCTCAAACGTGCAGAAGAAACGGTGCTGCCTGAACTGTAGTGAATAGAAATGATTCAAAGACCAAAAAGGTATGCCTTTGTTTCCCTCAAATAACTATGTGTGGGTCTTCTAATCACTCTCCACCTGCAATGGCCAGCTCCTTGTGCTATAAACACTGCACCATCCAGACAGGAAAGTCTAATCCAGAGATTGATTCTTATTCATGCCCACACAGAAAGAACAAAGAGAGGAAGTATTCTTTCACAGCAGCTAGAACTAGACTGGGTGATGGCCTTGTGGGAGAAAATGCTGCTCAAAACTTTATAGATTAAAATCATAAGGTTTACCACCAAGAGGACAAATGTTAGGTTTTATAGCACGACAAAAAAGTAGTGCCCAAACTGGTGGCTCAGAAAACATGATTAATAACAAACTGAGAAAATACTAAAGCACAATCCCTATTAACATTTTTAAGTTATTTTTTTCATGCAAGTGTAACTAGTTAGGGAGTGCCAAATTTTCATCATTGCAACTAGTCACTTGCAAAATTCACTTTAACAATTCAATCTGTTCAATTTACTATGATCAGATTGATCACTGTTTGAGCAACTAGGGAAAAAAAGCTATGTAACTTCTAAATCACATCTAAGGTTACTGGGCTAGTTGTTCTCTCATACACGTGTTTTAAGGGTCAGTACATACTCATCATTTGTGTTAAAATTCCCATGGGCTTAAGGATCAATACATTTTACAGAAATCACTGAGAAAGATCTTTTTGGACATAATTTTCTACCAAACTAGGTGCCCATACTGTTACTAAAGGGAATGACTTCCAAGAAAAATAAGATTATGACTTCTTACAAGTTAAGCCAAAGCACTATCAAATCACTGACATTTTTACGGAACAAATATAAATTACATCTCTTGGATCTATTGTAAAAAGTATTTCTGACCTGGGGCCAGCCTGTTGGCTTAGTGGTTAAGTTCCTGCAATCTGCTTCCACGGCCTGGGGTTCACCGGTTCGGATCCCAGGTGTGGACATGGCACCACTTGGCACACCATGCTGTGGGAGGTGTCCCACATATAAAATAGAGGAAGACGGGCACAGATGTTAGCTCGGGGCCAATCTTCCTCAGCAAAAAGAGGAGGATTGGCGATGGATGTCAGCTCAGGGCTAATCTTCCTCAAAAAAAAAAAAAAAAAAAAAAAAAGTATTTCAGACCGGAATCTTTAACTGTGCTTGCTCATTTATTTTCCTTAAGTTCCTCATTTTCTGACACACAATGTACTTTAACAATCTTAACTGAGACTTAAGAATTTAAGAGAATCATCTAACTAATATTTTGTTACAAATTAAACTCAGTGAGGAACACATTTCCTCACGATGTTAACATTCAGAGACGTCACAGCTTTATTGTTCAATCATTTATCACAATCTGTAATTACCTTGTTTTATTTGCTTATTGTCTTTCCTGTATAATTTCTGTAAGACCAGGGACCCCGTCTGTTGTCTTGCCTGGCACTAATAAGAGCTCATAAGTATTTATTGAATTAACAAATGGATGATTCTGTTCATAGAGAGCAAAACATGATAAAGAGCTGGATAGTCTGTGTCCTTAGATTTCTCAAAAAATTTTTAAAAGGTGTCTCATTATTATTTTTATGGACTTTTTTATGCCTCACACATAGATCCTCAGAAAAAAATTGGATTTCTTTTGGAAACAAAAACGACCTCGAATATTACCGCAGGACTGGAACAAATATGCTCTAAAAAGAGTGCAGGAAAAAGAGAACCAAAAGTAAAAACAGTTGTACTTAGTACTGTACCAGGGCTTTATATCTGCTCAGATCAAACCCTGGAGGCACTGTCCCCATCTTAAAGACGAGCAAATTGAGAATCAGAGAGGAAGTCATTGGCCCAAGATCAAGACAGTGTTGGAACTGAGATTCGAAAACCAGTTCTTCCTTAAACCAAAACCCACTTTATTTCCTCTAGCCCATGTTGTCTCCACAGGAATCAGCAAAAATAAATACAATTTTTCAGTAACAACACATTAACTGCATTAAACGACAGTCAATATCTGCAAAGATATGTTCTGATTATCCAACTTATATAATTTTTAGAGCAAGAAATATCTAAGTAAATTAAATAATTAAATCAAACGTATCTTTTGGTGAGGTTGAGGTGACATGGGAAAGAGCAGACAAAGCTACTAGAAGAGAAACATTTCAAGGTACAAGTTTTCACGCCCACTATACCGCTTGTTTTAGAACTAAAGAAAACCTTCAGACTTTGAGGCATTCTTAGTTTGGAAAAAGGATGAGATACGGGGCTGGCCTGGGCCGAGTGGTTAAGTTAGTGCACACGGCTGTGGCAGCCCAGGGTTTCGCTGGTTGGGATCCTGGGAGCAGATTCATGGCACCGCTTCTCAGGCCACGTGGAGGCAGCGTCCCACATACAGCACCAGAAGGACCCAGAACTAGAATACACAACCATGTACTGGGGGGCTTCGGGGAGAAGAAGAGATTGGCAACAGACATTAGCTCAGGTGCCAATCTTTAAAAACAACAACAAAAAAAGGATGAGATATGCCCTTAAGAGAACTGTTATTAAAGGTTCACCTTCGGGAGAATTTTCAGATTTCCAATTGGAATTTTGAAGTGCAAGCCCATCGCTCAGAAAAATTTTCTAAATTTTGTGAACCTCAACAATCTGTGTGATTAACAACAAGGAGATGGTTAATTAACAGAATATAACAGAACATGAAAATAATTGTTAGGCTGCTGGCATTATGGGTGAATGGGGGTTTTTAAATTTTTTCCATGGTGTTTTGAAGTTTGTTTAATAATTAACTTTAAAAGAAATGCCTCGAGCCTGGTTTCGTAGGAGGGTCAGAACAGCGCCGAAGGAAGCGCTGCACAGAAAAAAGGCCAAGCAAAACGGCCCGCGCTCGCGCCACCGCGAGCCGGCCAGCAGCGAGCGAGCCGGCTCATACCTTGGCTTCGCCCAGCGCAGGGCTTCCTCCCGGGGCTCGGGCGCCGCATGTCTGGAAGACGAGAGGAGTCTGCTCAGAGAGGGAAAGGCGCGGTGCCGGGCAGAACGCAACCAAGCCAGGGCGGGAAATCGGCCCAGAGCCCTTGCGTGCGGAACGTCCCTGAGGCACCGACATGGAACCGCCGGGAGAGCTGTTAAGACGCGAGCCCACAAGGAGCGGGGGCTGGGACTCCGCGCTGTGAGGACTCTCACGGGGGACCTCCCGTGCACACAGGCGCGGACGCGAGCCGCCCGAGGCTGAGACCACACGGGGAGCGGCGCGGCCGGGCCACGCAGGCTCGCCTTTAATCCCAGCGCCTCCGCCGCACCCTTCCGCCCGCGAGCCGCCCAGACCCTCTGAGCCCCGATTTCCTCGCACGGGAAAGGACGGCACCTCCGGTGTCGCGGAGAGCAAGCACAACGACGTGCGCGTCCGCGCGCGGCCACCGACCGTCACAGCGGCGGGACGGCCCTCGGGTCCTGGGGCGCCCGGTCTCCGCCTGCCCCCGGAGCCCGCCCGGCAGTGTCCTCACCGCGGCGCCCTGCTCCCCACAGACGCCCCCACGGGCAGAGCGGGCCGCCCACGCTGAGGTCGCACGTCCTGGAGCCAGGTGACGAGGTCGCGGCCACCCCAAATTGGGGCAGAATCGGGTCTACGGCAGACCGCACGCCGCCGTCGCGGCCGTCCCAGCCCCTCGGGTCCCCGCGTGCGCCCCTTCAGTCAACCAGCCGCCCGACGACGCCGGCGCCCCTCTCCAGAGGACGGCCGCCGCTCCCCCCGCCGAGCGCCCCGGGGCCGGCCGCTCCGCCGGAGAGGCCCCCGTGCCGCCGCTCACAACCGCACGGGAAGGCTCGGCGACACCAGCGGCCGGCCGTGCGCCGCCCCCTGCCCCGGCTGACCCCACGGGCCGCGCTTCGCCGGGGCGCCCAGTGGACCCGTGCCCGGCACGCCCCGCAGGAGGGCCACCCGCCGCCCCTGCCGGCCCGGCCGCTCGCCCTCCCGCTACCGCCGCCGAGCGCACCACTCACCGCCTGGCGCCCTCGGCTGCGGCGCCGCTCCCTCGGCCGCCCGCGCCCCGCCCCCTCTCCGCGCCCGCGCAGCACCAATCACGGCCACGCGCAGCTGCACGTGACGCGCGCCGGCCAATGGCAGCCCGAGGCGGTCCATGACGCGGTCGGCGGCTCCCGGCGCTTTCAAAGCAGGCGGCGGGCTGCGAGCTGAGGACTGATGGGGTGTGGGGTGCAGGCTGAGGGGCTGGTGGGGCCGAGAGGGGCTGCGGGCTGAGGAGGCGCGGGGCAGTGTGGGAGTGCGGGCTGAGGTGCGGGCGGGGCCGCGAGGAGCTGAGCCGGCGCGGGGCAGTGTGGGAGTGCGGGCTGAGGGGCCGGTGGGGCCGCGAGGAGCTGAGGCGGCGCGGGGCAGTGTCGGGGTGCGGGCTGAGGGGCCGGCGGGGCCGCGAGGAGCTGAGGCGGCGCGGGGCCGTGTCGGGGTGCGGGCTGAGGGGGCGGGGGGCCGTGTCGGG
>NC_060272.1:134931616-134965164 GCF_021613505.1 Equus quagga
GGTGCGGGCTGAGGGGGCGGGGGGCCGTGTCGGGGTGCGGGCTGAGGCGGCGCGGGGCCGTGTCGGGGTGCGGGCTGAGGGGGCGGGGGGCCGTGTCCGGGTGCCGGCTGAGGGGGCGGGGGGCATTGTGGGGGTGCGGGCTAACGGGGCAGTGGGGCCGCGAGAGGGCGCCGGGCACGGGATGTTGGTGGGCCGTGCAGGTCAGAGGCGGTGTGCGCAGGGATCGTGGGGGGCCGCGCGCAGGGGCCCGAGGGCCGTGGCGGGTCGCCGCCCGCTTCCTCCCTACTGCGGGGCTTCCCTGTGAGTCTGACTCCCGCTTCGCGCCCCGGGGCCCGGAGGTCGGCGGCGGGAGGGCGACCGTCTCGGCGTGGGGCCGGCATCTCCGAGGACGGGCGCTGGCGCCTGCTTCCCGCCCTCTGCCGCCCGCGCCCTCCCGGTCCTGACTGCCCGCTCCTCCGGCCCGGCCTCCGGCTGGTCCAGGACGTCCCAAGGACTCGCAGGGACCGGCGGCCAGCGCGCCTGCTCCGTTAGCACGTGGGCTGGGGGGCCTCGCCTGCGTGTAACAGAAGCCCCCCAATTCCAGCATCCTAAGCCCGCCGGGCTCTTCTTCCGTCTCATGAGAGGAAGCTTGGGGTAGGTGCTGCAGAGATCCAAACGCGGCTCTGTCTTTACAGCTTGGCTTCCGCCCACAAACTGGGGCCAAAAGGGTTGTCGGCGCCAGCCTTCACGACCTTATTTTGGAAGAGGCCTGTCCAGGAGCCCCACCCAACAACTTCTACCCACAGCCTGTGGGCTTGGACTGAGCGCCGTGGCTCGCCTCGCCGAGAAATGTCATCCGAGCACCTTTCTGCTCAGTGAGACGCCCCTCCGAAAAGGAGGGGAAAAACGCGTTCCGACGACAACCAGCGGTGTCCGCTGCATCTGCGGTTTGCTGTTTCTGACTTTCGCCGCTGGCCCTGGATCACACAGCGCAGTAGAAATAATCCCTTCCCTGGACGTGCCGAACAACGCACGAGGCACAGACGTGCTCTGTGGCTGACCCGCCGCCAGATGCTTTACGTGTATTTTTCCTATTTTCACCAACCGTTTAAGGCGGGCGTTCCCGGCCCCGCGTTGCCGATGGACGCTGAAGATAAGTGGCGACGAACTGCCCTGCAGAGGGGCTCTCAGACCAGGCGGGCTGGTAGGAGTCACTACACAGTGTTTCGAGCACACGCCTCAGGAATATGGTTTTGTGTATACTGAGTCCACACGGGTCACTGACTGAAGCGGACAAGAATCCACAGACGGGATGAGGGTAAGGCCGCTCCCCTGCAGCTCCGGAAGCAGGCCTCGCGTGATACGTCACTGTAAACATATTGTCACGGCAGAACACCAGTATAGGGATATTGTAAAGACAGATGTTTTCCATAAACAGTAGAGTCTAAAGGAAAATCGGGGGGCCGGCCTGGTGGCGCAGCGGTTTAAGTGCACAGGTTCCACTTTGGTGGCCCAGCATGTGCCGTTTTGGATCCCGGGTGCGGACATGGCACCGCTTGGCAAGCCATGCTGTGGCAGGCGTCCCACATATAAAGTAGAGGAAGATGGGGACGGATGTTAGCTCAGGGCCAGGCTTCCTCAGCAAAAAGAGGAGGATTGGTGGCAGATGTTAGTTCACAGCTAATCTTGCTCAAAAAAAAGAAAATTGGGGGGCCAGCCTGTGGCCAAGTGGTTAAGTTCCCACACTCTGCTTCTGCGGCCCAGGGTTTTGCTGCTTCCAGTCCTGGACGTGGACCTAGCACCGCTCATCAGGCCATGTTGAGGCAGCATCTCACATGCCACAACTAGAAGGACCTACAACTAGAATATACAACTATGTATGGGGGGGGGGGGGGGGGATGGGGGAGAAGAAGAAGAAGAAAAAAAGATTGGTATGGGAACGCGTGAGAAGGGCATCCAACCTGGAGGGGAGGCGAGGAAGAAGGAGGCGGTTGTTAGAGAAGACCTAAAGAGATGGTCTTGAAGATTGAGCTAGAGAGGACCAAGCTGAGTGTAGGGAATAGTTGTACAAAAGTATGTAGATGGCAGAGAGAGTGTAGTGTATGTGACTGCTGGGTGTGAAGGCGGGTAGGAGAGTCAGGCAGTGCCTTGTCACCATGGATCATGTATGCACGCCCAGGAGTTTGCATCCTGTGGCCGCCAGCATCCATTCCCTCCTTGCTTTTTGGGGTAGCTGCTTTATCTGCAGTCTTGGTGGCATTCTTGACTTACACCCCTTCTGCTCCCCCGGCCAAGGGCTGTGCAGTTGACTCAAGCTAAGCCAATGGGATCATGTACCAAGAGTGAAAGGGAAGGAAGAGGTTGGGGAGTTGAGAGTGTTTAAACATCCCCACTGGAGGTGGGGGAGGGGATTGCCTTTCCATCCAAGGAAAGATGACGAGATTGAATGGAGAGCACAGCCGAGGGGAGAGGTTATGTGTGTGATATTTTCTTTAGCCAATAACCTGAAGTCTCGTTAGTTCGTTTTCACATCTCACAACTGGATATAAAGTCTGTATTTTAGTCACTGGAAAGATATACTCTACGGTTGTTATGATCATATTTTCTAACCAAAACTTAAATACCTAGTATTTGAAATCAGCACTGTTGTGAAGATCTGGACTATGTAGACATCATTTCTCTATGATAACTTTTATGGGATGTTCCACCAAAAATTTTTTTAAGCAATATGTGCAAAAACCCTATCCAATTTTACTCTCCTTCCAGATTCACTTAACAACCTTCTTGGAATTTCAACTCTATAACAACAAGGTTCCCCAGTGGAAAAGTGACTAGTGTGTTATTTATATTATGCATAAATTCTTTAGATTTCTGAATTTCTGAGGGCTTAAAACTGTTGCATCCTCCCATCCAGAACAAAACAGAACTGACTGCCTAGGCGAGCTGCTACCTTCAAGACCTCCACTAGTATTGTTATCTCAAGACACACCCGGTAGCTGTGATCCAGGCATAGGAAGCCAGAATTGATAGTAGGTGCTTCTGCTGTGGCTTCTGTAAAAGCCGCTAATCCCCTAGTAGGGAGAAGGCATACTGGAGATCTGGACAGGAAAACCTAACATTTCCAAGACTTTGCTTCATGGTAGAAAGAGCTGAATGGGAAGGCAGAGGACCCTTGCCTCACTTCCACGTTGAAATCTGATAATCCTAGTTTACACTCAGAATGTAGCTTCAAGAGAATGTGGGAAGTGTAGCTTCCACATCTCCAGCCAGGAGAATGGAGTGGAAATGGTGATACCAACTCACGTTGTTCACCACACAGAAAGGCCATTCAATGGTCTGGTGAAGGAGGGATGATCAGATCTCACTTTATCCTCCATCCTCCCCAGGGATACTCTGATGTGTGTGCAGAAGCTCGCCTGGAGTTGGCACACTTCATTTTTGATCCCATGAAATCAAAGGTGCGTAATTTTTAAAAATGAAATAATAAGTTACTACATATCAACCCTTATTCTAAGCACTTCTACATCTCTCACCAAATAATACTGGCTTTCTAATCAAAATACTGAGAAAGGAAGAAAAGATGGTTGGAGAATTAGATATCAATTAAATTTATTACTTTGAGTCTGTGACATTCTTTCTTAGTGACTAAAATTGTTGATTTTAGAGCGCACACCTTTTCTGATGGTGAAAGTTGAATAGAACTCACGTGCTAAGGTATAATTTCTCTCCTTTCACTGCCACCCCGGAGTAACAGTATCTTTTGGAAAGACTCCCACGTATGGAATACTTTCCAAACTAATTAGTGCAGATGAAATGTGATTTTTCATCTCTCTGGCAACTTCACAGTTTATCTGAAAATGACTTCTTTGATCAACCACTGAAGCTTCTTAATTATTCCTGCTATAGGAAGCCCTGCCTAGAAGAAGTGATATAAACTTTGGAATAACGGAGCCCTAATGTGCTCGAAATGAAGAACAATAATGTTGAGAAAAGACAACATTGTGGGTGGTGTAGAATAAAAACAGCTTTGTTCTTGAGTTCCAAGAGGGCTTCTTGCAAGAAAACTTTTTAACTTATTTTTGAGGAGTGATACTGTGTTTCTGGTGACACTTTCAAAATAATGTTTTTTTAAGGCACATAAAGGTTGCAAGTTAGATTACATTCAAATGATAGTTTTTTAGCATTTCTGTGTATTTTAATCCCCACTCTTTTTTTTCTTCCCAGATTTGAATCTCTGAATATGTGATTGATTAGACCTAACTCAGTAGATTGCTTTATGAATTAGACCCTTAAAAAGAAAATCTTGATATAAATATGAATCTTTAAGCTACATTTCCAACCTTCCACCAAATGTGTTCTCTAGTTAATATTAAAATAGTTTATCCCATGGCATCCTCTCCAAATATGTTCTCCTCAACAATGTCTTAGCCACTGCTTGACCATCTCTCTGCATCCACCTACTGTGATGGTGAGAAATGGATAATCTCTCTTTAAGAGTCAGTGATGCCCTTGTTGAAGCACTTACCCTGTTAGTCTAGCTTCAATGTCCCATTATTGGGTAGAAATGTTCTGGCACAGCAGTTATCCAAGTTGTGATTTTGTTTTCTTCTAATCATTTGCAATTGTGTTTGAAATAAGCCATAATGCAATTTCTCAATTTAATATGAGCTGGTTTTAGCAGTGCAAAAACTGATTGCAGTTTTTTTCATTTTATCCCTTAGTATAAGATGGGCATCCATGTTTAATCATGTCCACAGATTAGCTTAATGAGCACAAATGTGTTATATTATCTTTAAATAAATGGATGTCAATGTGTTTCGAGGCAAAACAAAAAAATGTTGCATCATCATGACACAAAAATGACACCATCACAGGTAAACTCTCCTCCCAAGATTTAAAATACTGATTTTTTTCCTTTAAAAATGGGAATATATCTACAATTATAAAATACATGTTCATTTAAAAAATAAATTTTGAGAAAGGCAGAAAACTATGAGGGATGCACGTAGTGGTTTAAATTGTCCAAGACATTTTTCTATGAATATTTATTCAAACGTAAGTGTAATTTTAAATAAGATCGTATCACATACTATTTCATAACCTGTTTTTTTTTTAAAGATTTTATTTTTTTCCTTTTTCTCCCCAAAGTCCCCCGGTACATAGTTGTGTATCTTAGTTGTGGGTCCTTCTAGTTGTGGCATGTGGGATGCTGCCTCAGCGTGGCTTGATGAGCAGTGCCATGTCCTTGCCCGGGATTCGAACTGACGAAACACTGGGCCACCTGCAGCGGAGCACGTGAACTTAACCACTCAGCCACGGGGCCGGCCCCTCATAACCTATTTTTTACTTAACATAGCGAACAAATTACCACCAACTTAGGAGCTTAAAACAACACATATCTATTATCTCACAGTTTTTGTTGCCCTGGCTGTAGTCCAGGTGTTGGCCAGCCTGCAGTCTCACCAGAAGCTTGACTGGGGAAAGATCTGCTTCCAGGCTCGCTCAGGTTATTGGCAGGATTCATCTCCTTGCATCTCTAGGTGGAGGTTCCTGTTTCCTTGCTGACTGTCAGCAGTGGGCTGCTTTTAGCTCCTGGAGGCCACCGTCAGTTCTTTGCCACGTGGTCCTCTCCATAGACCGTCTCACAACATGGCAGCTTCTTCAAAGCCAGCAAAAGAGAGAGAATCACCATTTTTAATGGTAGCATGATACTCCACTGTATGGATATAACATAATTAAACTATCCTCTATAAATATGAGGTTGCTTCAAATTTTTCTTTATTATAAACAAGGCTACAATATACCTCTGTCAGTTATTTCCTTAGGATAATACCCAGAAGTGGAATCGCTGAGTCAAATGGTATGCACTTTTTAAATCTTTTTTTGTTTTACATGTTGAAAGTAACCATCCAGAAAACAAAGCCCATTATGCTTGCACTAAGAATGTATGCGAGTGCTGGACACATACTTGTATAATCCATAAATTTAATCTTTCCCAATCTAATGGTGAAAAGTTATATCTCATTGTTTTAATTTGTATTTCTTTGGTGAGGTCAAACTTTTTTTATATTTATTGGACATTGCGTTTTGTGAATTTTATTTTCATGACTTTTGCCTTTTTTGCAACTGTGAAAGCACTTTGTACGTTAAGTGCTCTTTGTGGATTGCAAATATCTTTCCAAATTTATTTATGTTTGTTAACGTTTTGGGGAATTACTGGCTATATAAAAATTTTAAACTTTTTTCTGTTGGTCATTTTCTTAATGCTTTTGCCTTTGATTTCATACTTAGAAATGCCTTTCTCACCTCAAAAGTGTAAAAGTTTTCAAGCATTTTTTGTTCTAAAATTCTTATGGTTTCATGTTACATTTGAATTTAATTGTTCTGGAATTATTGTGCTGTAAGATTGACTGGTTTAGTGACAACCATGACAAGTGTTTCTTTTTTCTTGAGTTATTCTAGATGGACAACTCTAGAGCAATTTTAAAAATGAATCACTTTTTGCTGTAGATTTGTGGGAAATAGAGAACACATCAGTTTTGTGGAATGTTCTCTTCATCACGTGCTTCTCTGAGCTCTTTTATTTCCAGTAATAGCCACTTTCCCCTGAAATTTTATGGAAGTATGACTGGTGCTGTAATAACATTATATAAGAGGACATACTTAGTGATGAAATTGATAACAGGAAATAAATTAACATGATTGACCAGGAGGACATGGGACAAGGACCAAACCGCAAAAACCCTTAAGAGGGCAGGATGGTCTTGCCACAGCACGTTTACTTTCAAAAGCAATAATGTTGAGGCCAAGGACACCCAGGCTTCTCTTGAGAGTGTGGAGCTATTCGTCACTACAAGTGGAAAACCAGATGGTCAGGGAGCAGTGGGAGGCTGGGATGGAGCTCCGTTGGCCCAGGGTAAAGCAAGTCTGTCAGGCCCACTCTTCTGCCCCAGGAAAATTCAGAGAAGACTGGTTCAAAAAGAAATCCTGGTGACCAGAAAGCCACAGGGGCTTTCGTGAGCTTTAATGTCTCTTAAGTGAATGAATGTGTGAAATGAAGAAGCAAAAGCAGATAGTAAACTCAAATGCTGTGACTCACTCACCTGCGATTCCCAGCACTTAGCGCGGAGCCTGCTCAGTGTGGGCTCCTGATGAATGTTCGTTCTCTCTTTCCCTGACCCATCCCCCGTCTCAGCGCAGTGACTGCATGTTGTTTGGCACTTAGCAAATGTTTATGAAGTGACTGATCGGATGGTCTGAAGAAATTAAAAGTGTTCCAGAGGGAGTTTAGGTTCAAACCAACTATCAAAGCCGCCCATTTATGGAGTGCTTATTTCTATAGTAAGTGCTTTCGTTGCACACTTGATCATTTAATCTTCGTGATAGCCCTGCAAGTTATAGCTGTTATCATAGTTCCCGTTTTACATGTGAAGAAACAGAAGCTCAGAGAGGAGCCAAAGTTATCCAGGTAAGCAGAGGAATCAAGGTTTAAAACCCTGAACTGTCTGATTACAAAGCCTGAGTAGTTTTTCAGTGTCCCTTCATGGCCTCTAAAAAGTTCACAAATCGCTGGAGCAAGACGTCTCTCAGCATTGAGTAGGCCTGTGCGCACCCAAGGCATTCCGTGTGGGTGTTTATGTCCCCAGATGGACAAGGCCCACACCCACAGATTGTTCAAGACCACAGGAGCCAGAGAGAGCTCGTTAACCTTCCGAATTCCTTCAACTCAGCTCCTCAGAGAAGACAGACAACGGATGCTCCATGTGCAGCTCACTTCCTCAGCTCCACGGCTATTTCTAGAGACGGCTTTAACTTGAGAGGCTGGCTGAGAATTTCTAGCGGCTGCGGGAGCTGGCACATTGAAGTTGAGCTACAGCCTTAATACCTGCTTAATAACTCTGCTCCAAAGGCAGCCATCAGGCCAAGACAATCGGAATCAGAGTGAACTAGGAAGAGTGGTGGATGGGGGATAGGAGGTCTGGGTTCCAGCTCACTGTTTGTTAGTATTATTGTTATTTGTTCATTCATTCAGCAAATACTTTTTGAAATATGTGTTATGTCAGACTCTGTGCTCTAAGTATTTAGCATGAAGGGGTTGAGGGAGACCATCCCTTAATGATTTCTTCTGCTGAAGGGAAAACAGAGTTCATATGTGTAACCATTATTCTTCAGCCAGTTACTTCACCATCTGGGTGTGCCTTGCTCAGAAAGTAAGCCACACCGAAGGACGAGAAAGTGGGGCTCCTGCGGACGTGTGTGCTGGCCTGCTGTCAGTGCTGCTTTCAGACCACAGAGAATCTTGCCCCTCAGTGTTCTGTATTGAGAGTTATTCGATGTTATCATAACTCACAATTTCTGCCCTAAGGAATGTTCTAGGGCGAGGCGGGGTAGACAGACTGTCTTCCCTGCTGAAACCCTCGCCTGGTTTTCTCTGCAGTGCCTTGCTCCCATCTGTAGACGATCCTTCTGAGTTAGACTCCGACTCTACCAGGTGGGCTATGCCAGCCTCGGGTCCAGGACTGTCCAGTTACTGGAAGAAGGCCCAGCTTCAGCCGAGGGCTAGAGCAGACCAGACACATCCAAATACAGCTTAGCGTTGTCCTGGAGAGGAGGAAACGGCCATTTGAAACCTCGTAACTCCTCTCCGTTTCTTGGTGCCCTAAATTTCCATTTCATTGTGACTGAAAGTAAGGCTCACCTGCGTTTCGGCAGGTCAGAACAGACAAACTTTAAGGAGCTTTGAGTCTAGTGGTCACACACACCTGGACGTATTACTTCAACTAGACCTTGCCAGGTAGTGCCTTATACCTTGAAACCACTTTCATATCTTTCATTAAACCTTACAGTAGAAACCCTGTGAGGTATTTATTATCCTCATCCTACAGATGAAGGAACCTGGGCTCAGTCACGTTTCGTGACGTGCCCATTGGAGAGATGGTGCAGCTGGTATCAAACCATGTCTGTGATTCCCAGACCCCGGTGTGTAGGCAGGACCCTACTTGTCTTCTAAGGTTTCTCACTCCCCCACACCTCCATGTACACATCCTGTACAATTCTCGGGACAGAATCTAATGGGTTTTACTGCCATAATTAGGTTGTTACCTGGCACAGTTGATGTTAAGAAAAAGAAGATCCTGGTGGGCCTAACCTAATCACCCGTGACCTTTAAAAGTGGAGAATTTTCTGTAGCTGGTAGCAGCAGCATCAGTCAGAGATTTGAAGTAAAAGAAGGATTTGACGTGCTGTTTTTTGCTTGAGCTTGGAGGTGGCCACGTGGAAAGGACCTGAGAGGGGCCTCTGGGAGCCAAGAGCCAGTGGCCAGCAAGGAGGTGGGGCCTTGAGTCCTGCCAACAGATGAGCTGGGGAGGGGTCCCTCCCCAGAGCCTCCAGAGGGACACTCAGCCACACTGACCCCTAACTTCCAGGCCTGCAAGACCTTGAGAGGGAACCAGGCGGCCCACGGGGCCTCTGACTGCAGAACAGTGAGCTGATAAATGGAGGTTGTCTAAGCCACTTGGCTTGTGGTAATTTGTTTTGCAGCAATAGAAAACTAATATGTCTTGCTTTTCTTGCTAAATCTTAGGACTTGGAGCAAGTTTTAACTGTTCTGATCTTATTTTTTGTTTGAAAGAGAGTTAGATGTGATCTTTAAGATCCTTCCATCTCACAGGATTCTAAGATTCTTAAAACGCTATGTTTGTCAGGATCAAAAGAAAACAATGCACTTGAAAGCCCTTTAATCTTGAGAAAATACAGAAATTGAAAATAGTATACAATCTAATAATGTTCCTAGGCATCCGATGGCCTCTTGGGATCTTCCAGGAACAGTTTCTCATGAAAAGTGATCTGTGTTTTAGGGCCACAGCGGTGGACATAGTGGGGAGAGAAAGCACTTCTGAGTGCTGAGGGCCCTCTCCTCTGTGGCAGTCGCCAGGGGCGCGAGGAGGGAAGGGTCCCCTCCATGTCCTGAAGCACCTGGGTTGGAGGTGCTGTCAGAAGCAGGTGCGGCTCCTGCACTGGAGTCTGGCAGGTGGTGTCCACATGAACAAGCCCTGACGACAAAGTGATCTAACCTCCAAATGGGGAGGGAGTCTTCCTCAGAGGCGTCTGTGAGAGTCTGATAGCACCTCTAATTTTAAATCCACACAAGCGATACGTGTTCATCCTGCAGTCTTGTGCACATCCCCTCTGAAGGATAGTTTTGAGTTTTACTTTCCTTAGTTAGAATTATCAAATCAATAGCATGTATTGAATCTACCCTTTTCAATGACCGCTCCACCTGCCCCTGCTCCCACCGGCCAGCCAGCACAAGATCCCATTAGACTCTCCTGAGGATTACGAATCACTTGTCCAAAAGAGAAACTTAATGTGCATTGTAAAATGACAGTGCTGAAATCAGAATCACTGGCCTGTAAACTCCTCAAGGACAGGAGTCCTGACTTTCATGTCTCGACGTCTGCTAAAGCCCTCAGCACAGTTTCTTGCACACAGCAGATGCTCAGTGCTGAATTAAATTTGATTTGAGTTAAATTGAATTAGCACACAAATAAGCAAGGAACAGAGATCATATCAAAGCTTCCCTGATGGATTGTGCTCAGGCTTTTTGCACACACGAAACCAGAGAAGCCTTAAAGCCTAGAGCCAATGGGGAGACCACTTCCCCAGGACAGGACACATCACCAGCCCTTCTTCCTGAGAAAGTCATGCAGCTGCAGGAAGGCAGCTTGGAGGAAGCCCCACCATGCAGGCTGTTCTCGGAAGCACCCAGATGACTGCTGCATGTGCGGATGGTTAAATTCCACAACAGTTATGGATAATAGTGCGACAGTAACTGAAGATTTATTGAAGTAGTTCCTAGGCAGGCTAATCTCCTCCTGCCATTATCCCGAGTTAAAGACCAGACAGGTGGAAACCTGTGGGTCAATATTTTGTTTCTTTTGGTGGAAAGATTTTCTTCCCCTGAAATCCTTTTTTTGGTGAGGAAGATTGGCCCTGAGCTAACATCTGTTGCCAATCTTCCTCCTTTTGCTTGAGGAAGATTGGCCCTCAGCTAACATCTGTGCCAATCTTCCTCTATTTTGTGTATGGGACACCATCACAGCATGGCTTGATGAGCAGTGTGCAGGTCCGTGCCCAGGATCCAAACCTGTGAACCCCTGGCCCTGAAGTGGAGCATGCGAGTTAAACCACTATGCCACCAGACCCACCCTCTCCCCTGAAATCTTTTAAGTTTCAGTCTGGAAGAAACCTTAGAACTTATCTATTTCTCTACTATTTGATCTACATTAATTTATTTGTTGAACGAATATTAACTCTTGAGTGCCTACTATGACTTGGACACTCGGCTGGCCTCTAGGTTTGAGCTGCAAACGAGATCAATGAGGTTCCTTACCCTTATAGAAGCTTCCAGTGTAGAGGTTGACAATTTCAAGAGTTTAAGTATTATGATAGCCAAGGGCAAGATGCTCCGAGAGTGTGTTCTCAGAGAACGAACCTCGTCCAGGGAGGTGAGATTCTCTACAGAAATCATATTTTAGCTGATAATTAAAGGTGAATGTGAATTAGTGAGGTGAGGGAGAGAGAGGAGGTGGGAGGGATTCCAGGCCAAAAGGAACAACCACATTCATGCATGCTAGTCCTTATTAAATAGAAAAATCAAGGCAGAATTTCTAAAAGAGAAAGGACGCTGTAATGGAAAACTGTGAGGTTTTGGACCTGGACCAACCTCATTGCGTTTACTGAGAATTGTGCCACCTTGTGGCAGCTAATTATCAATGCACATACTGTGTGTCAACAGGTTTCCTTAGTATCATAGCTTTTCTTTTTTTTAAGCTGGAAGGTCCCTGCTTTAGAAAACAATTATTCCATTAGTTCCTAACTTTATCGAGAAGGATACTTATGAGTACCTGCCTCCTGCTATGGGTCATGTTTTGAAAGGTGTCTGTCAAACAAAAATACACTTCTTTTCCCTTTTCTTCCCCTGTTAACCTGATAACCTGGTTACATTATTAAGTTGATATAATTCCATTTAAAAGCAAAGAAACTCTGTTTTGGTTTTATTTAGCCTGTAAAACCCCAGCTCTGCCTAACGAAAGCCATCTCACTTCTCTGTGGACTGTTTCCTCATCTGGAAATGGGAGTGACGAACTAGATATGACAGCACTTCCTTCATCAAGTGACCGCCAGGAGACATGAGCCCAGCAAGTGCTAAGTAAATGTGTATTCTCTTTGTAGCCTTTTCATGGGCAAAAGTCCCATTTTACTAGCTTACTGATGCCTGTTCACTGCCAAGGGCCCCCTGGAATCCAGGGGTCCCATTCTTGGTGTCTAACCCCAATCAAGTTCTTATTTTGCAGATGAAGAAACCAAGACCCAAGAGAAAGGAAATGGCCCCATTTCTGCCCCTGATCTTAAATTGGATGTCAGTTTATTTGCAGTCATTATGAAGAAGCAGTTAGTGAAATTAAGGCCTAGTGCCTCCCAGAAACGGAAAGAAGCCCAGCATGGCGGTGGGAGGAGGGCGTGAGCTGAGGCTGAACGGCAGGCAGCCGCATCGTGGAGGCCTTCTGGACATTTCAACTATCTTGTCTCTCTTGCAGGGGCCTGGGGAACCAATAAAGGATGCTAATTGTTGTTTGAGATTTGGAAACATCTTGACAACTACATTTTTTATTTTTCATCCATATGTCTGGAATAGTCAAATCACTGGTTTCAAGTTATAAAGTATTATCGTGTAAGTTGGTGGCAAGAAACGAATCTGCTTCTAACGTGGACAGGAATCACAAGCAGTGGGCTTAACCAGGCGAGAGAGAAGCAGGTTGCTGTGGACAGAAATCCCTCCTGCAAGGGCTGAGTGACACTGGCCGGGCCACTGAGGATTCTCCATCCTGAGGCGCCTGTCTTGGCGGCAGTATTCTTCAGATAGATCATTATGAGTCTGAGAATCTTCAAACTGAACCATGCAAGATGAAGGTGTACTCTGTCTAAAGAACTTTTAAAATATGTTTTTAATATTTGGGTTCCCTGTTTGGTTTTCTTTTTTAAAAAAAAAAAGAGGAATGAGGGTGGAGAGTTTGAGGAGCACGGGACCCAGAGCGTCTTCCATATCAGGTAAGCCAGTGACCCCAAGAACACACGAGAAGTGTCTTCTCTTTATCTCCAGCCTGCTCTCCCTCCTGTGTTCCAGAACCTGTACTTAGTCTATCCCCCAGGGACCTCCGTCTCAGCTTTCTAGAGCTGGATTCTCTTGCTTTCCCACAAACTGTTCTCCTCTGGCTGAGTGAGTGGAGCCGCCTTTGATCCATCAGCCCAGATCAGAAAGCTGGAGGCACCCTCTGGCCTTGCTTTCCCTCCCTGCTCACCAGCCGTTGTCGTGTAGACTCCACCTTGGATTAAGATGCTTTTTTCCACATGAGGTAGGACCGCCCTCACTTGCATCTTCGATGTTCCTGGCCTGGGTTACTGCACCTGCCTCCTGAGTGATGGCTCAGGCTAGTCTGATCGCTTCCAGTCCACCCTCTGTACTGCCCTCCTGGGGAGCTTTCTACACCACAAGTTGGGTCATTCCACTCCCTCACCAAAGGCCTTTGTGTTTCCCTTATCCTTCAGAAGTCCAGCCTCCTTAGGGCGATGCGCACAGTGCTTCAGGACCTTGCCCCCTGCATGGCCAGCCCCACCTCTCCTCCCAGGCATCTTCCTCAATCCCTAAACCTGGCTGAGCAAACTTGGGACCATTTTTCAGATATGCCCAGCCCTCCCTCCCCTTTGCCATGCTGCCTCTTGGCCTAGATGTCCCCCCCTCCTTTCCTCCTCCTTCATAAGTCAGCTCAGTTATTTCTTCCTACTCTTCTCCCTACCCTCCAGCCTGAGTTAGGTGCCCATCCTCAGAAAAGGAGTGTGTAATTGCATTACGCTGCAGCTTACAGTGTTTTTACATACATACTCATTTAATTCTTTTCAAAGCCTTGATCATGTAGATTTGTACCCATTTTTATAGAGAAGTCTTAGGGAGTTGGCCTGCCCAAGGTCACACAGCTAGTTAGTGATGGAACTTGGACCATAACCAGGTCTTCTAGTGCAGGGCTCTTTCCCCTGCACCCTGCAAAACGGAATCAGAGAGAGCAGAGAATGTGCCCTCCACACAGTGACAGACTGCCACCAAGAAAGTGGGGCCATAAGAGCAATCTTCTTTTCTGCCCACCCCCTGCCCTGGTTTGCCCTGATCTGGCCTAGCAGGACACCTGCTTATGAAGCCCAGCTTTCGGGCTGGGGAATGCATTTTTAGCTCTGAAAAATGTCATTTCTCCTGACATTTCTGAAAGGAATGAAAGCCAATTAACCCATGACTTTGTTGATTAATTCAATACCCAATTAATGTTAACAGTCAGATGAAAGAGGTTGGTAAGGGCAGTGTGAGCACAGCAGTTTCCTGACATCCCAGGTCCCATGGCTGGGAGCTTGGGTCAAAGTGTGTTCAGAATAGAACATGGGGAGAGAATTTTTCTCTGCAAACAGATCTTAGAGTTCTGATCGAGTAGGTGATATGGAAGCCCAAGGGGCAGTGAAGACCAAGAAGAACCGCATCGCCCCCAAGGTTTCTGTGACCATCTTGACTTGGGGACGCTGAGAGCAGATAGTTCAACCTAGGACTCGAATGGAAGAGCTGATGGGTCTCTGCCTCCCTGTGCTTTGCTGCCACATTTATGAGAGAAGAAAGGAGGATTTAAGGTCTTCTTTCCTAGTGGGTGTCCTTCTGTTAACTTTTGCTTTGTCTTCTTATGTTTATAGTGTTTAGTTAACAAACAATAATATATTCTTGGATAAGGTATCAGGTGCTGTCCTATGCATCTTCCAAACAAAAACTATTTCATTGAGACTGTGACCTCAAGGATGGGGCGTGTCTCCCTCTCATGCTCCTTGTTCCATGCAGACTCCAGGGAACCTGGATCTGCTGCAGCTGTCAACTTGATTCAGAGAACTCAAGAAGAGATCTATGGATCTACCCATTTGTACTCTATTTTTCTTTCTTCCTTCCTGATGTTCCAAAATTCCTTCTATCATTTCCATCTCAAGAACATCTTTTAGGGTGTGTCTGCTGGTGACCAATTTTAGTTTTCCTTCCTCTAAGAGTGTCTTAATTTCCCCTTAATTCCTGAGGGATGTTTTCACTGGATGTAGAATTCTGAGTTCACTGTTGGTTTCTTTCAGTACGTAAAGTGTGCTTTGCCACTTCCCTCTGGGCACCATGGTTTCTGATGAGAAATCTGGTCATTTGAATAGTTTCCTCTACAGATAAGGTGTCATTTCTCTGGCTGCTTTTGAGATTTCTTTTTTTTCTTTTTTAGGTTTTAGGAGTTTGATTGTAATGTGTCTTGGCGTGGGTTTCACTGTGTTTATCCTAGTTGGAGTTACTCAGCTTCTTGAATCTATACGTTTATGTGTCTTGCTAAATTTGGGAAATATTCATCCATTATCTCTTTGAAAACTTTTCAGCCCCACCTTCTTTCTTCTCTCCTTCTGAGACTCTAATGACACGTGAGGTTTTTGTTATAGTTCTACAGCTCCCAGGAGCTCTGTTCATTTTTTTCAGTCTGTTTTCTGTCTGCTGTTCAGATTGGGTTGTTTGCATTCTGCCTTCAACTTCATTGACTCTTCACTGTCCTCTCCTCTCCACTTTACATGGTGCCCATCCATTGAGTTTTTCATTTGTATTTTCAGTTCTGAAATTTTCACCTGACTCGTCTTTACATCTTCTATGTCATTGCTGAGACTTTCTGTTTTTTCGTTTGTTTCAAGTGTGTTCATATTTGCTTGTTGAAGCATTTTTATGGTGGCTATTTTAAAATCCTTGCCAGGTAATTTCAGCATCTGTGTCCTCTTGGTGTTAGCTTCTGTCATCTTTTCTCAATCAGGTTGAGATTTCCCTGGTTCTTGGTTTAACTAATGATTTTCTATTATATTCTGGACATACTGAATATTATGTTATGAGACCCTGGTTCTTTTTCACATCCTTTGTTCCAGCAGGCTCCTCTCTCCCTGCACTGTGGGGGAAGGAAGGCACCACCTTGGTACTGCTAAATGGGAGTGAAATCCAGGTTCCCCATTTGGCTCTGCTGAGCTCCTGGGGGAGGGCTCCTCATTACTTCAGTGCAGGTGTAGGAGTTCATGATCCCCCAACTGGCCCTCACAGACACAGTGGGGGAGGGGGCTCATTACCATCAGATGGGAATGAAAGCCCCAATTCCCCATTCGGCTTCTGACACCATCCCAGTGGGTGAGGGGGCCACCTTGTTACAGTCAGGTGTTACAGTGAGGATGGAAGTCTTGGCTCCCCACTAGCTCTTTGCAGATGGGGATGGAGCTGCAGTGTTTTCTGTGATGTTTGACTCAAGTTTTTCATTTGCATTTTCTAGTTCTAAGATTTATATTTGTTTTTTTCTTATTGTCTAAAACTCTTCTGTCTTTCTAGGCTGTCCTTTTCCAGTTCCTTTGGCTAGAGAGAACAGGCTTTTGTTGGATTTTGTTGTCTGTGCCCATTGTTGTTTGCAAGTTGCCAGCTTCTTCACTCCAAGTATTGGATGTAGGAGGGGAAAAGAAGATCCAGGAAACTCACCATTATGTTGTTCCTCAGGTCTCAATGTCCCTAGTCGATCCTCCTTCCTTTCTCCACCTTTCAGATAATTCTCATGTTTGTTTTATAGGTAATGTCCAGGATTTTTAGCTCTACTTAGTAGGAGGAATAGGGAGAACTGTGTCTACTCCATCTTGTCTGGAACTAGAAGTCCTTTTGTCATCTTTTTTTTTTCTGCTTTATCGCCCCAAATCCCCCCTGGTACATAGTTGTATATCTTAGTTGCATGTCCTTCTAGTTGTGGCATATGGGATGCTGCCTCAACATGGCCTGACAAGCAGTGCCATGTCCGCACCCAGGATCTGAACCAGTGAAACCCTGGGCAGCCGCAGCGGAGTGTGTGAACTTAACCACTTGGCCATGGGGCTGGCCCCTGTCACTTTTTTTTTTTTTTTGAGGAAGCTTAGCCCTGAGCTAACATCCACCACCAATCCTCCTATTTTTGCTGAGGAAAATTGGCCCTGAGCTAACTTCTATGCCCATCTTCCTCTACTTTATATATACTTTATATCAAGCCTGCCACAGCATGGCTTGATAAGCAGTATGTAGGTCCCCACCCAGGATCCAAACGTGTGTACCCCAGGCCACCAAAGTGGAGCACACGAACTTAACCTCTATGCCACCAGGCAGCCCTGTTTTTTGTCAGCTTTTGAGGAGGATCTTAGAAGATGCATTCTTGTCATCCTAAACAGGTCTTTTTTTTTAAAGATTGGCACCTGAGCTAACTGTTGCCAATCTTTTTTTTTTTTTTTCTTTTATCTCCTCAAACCCCCCATACATAGTTGTATATCTTAGTTGCAGGTCCTTCTAGTTGTGGGATGTGGGATGCTGCCTCAACGTGGTCTGATGAGTGGTGCCATGTCCGCACCCAGGATCCGAACCCTGGGCCACCGTAGCGGAGTGTGCGAGCTTAACCACTTGGCCATGGAGCTGGCCGCCTAAACGGGTCTTAATGGAGAGGACAGTTGCAGTAGCAATTCTGAGGTGATTAGAAACTGGTTTTGATCCTATTTATCTGATCCTGTTTAATCCTCACAGCAACCCTGTGGGGTATGGATCATTATTATTATTATTGTTTTTAATTATTGTATTGAGGTCATATTGGCTTATAACATTGTGTAATTTCAGGTGTACAGTATTATGTATCAGGTTCTGTTTAGACTGCATTGCACTTACCACCAATAGTATAGATTTTTTATTGTTATTGTTGTTGTTGTCGCTTTTGGTGAGGAAGATTGGCCCTGAGCTAAAATCTGTATCCATCTTCCTCTATTTTGTATATGGGATGCTGCCACAGCATGGGTTGATGAGCAGTGTGTAGGTCTGTGCCCAGGATGTGAACCCGTGAACCCCATGCCACCAAAGCAGAGTGCATGAACTTAACCAGTACACCACTGGGATGGCCCCACCAATAGTCTAGTTTTTATCTGTCACCATACATATGTGCCCATTTACCCCTTTCACCCACCCCTCTGACCCTCTTCCCCTCTGGTAACCATTAATCTGTTCTCTTTGTCCATGTATTTGTTTATCTTCAAGATATGAGTGAAATCATACAGTGTTTGTCTTTCTCTGTCTGGCTCATTTTGCTTAACATAATACCCTCGAGCTCCATCCATGTTGCTGCAAATGGGACAATTTTGCCCTTTTTATGGCTGAGTAGTATTCCGTTGTATATATATACCACATCTTCTTTATCCAATCATCAGTTGATGGGCATTGCATTGCTTCCATGTCTTGGCCATTGTGAATAATGCTTCACTGAACATAGGGGCCCATAAGTCTCTTTGAATTGTTGATTTCAAGTTCTTTTGATAAATACCCAGTAGTGGAATAGCTGGATCATATGATATTTCTATTTTTAATTTTTTGAGAAATCTCCATACTGTTTTCCATAGTGGCTGCACCAGTTTGCATTCCCACCAGCAATGTGTGAGGGTTCCCTTTTCTCCACATCCTCTCCAACATTTGTTATTTTTGGTCTTGTTAATTATAGCCATTCTGACAGGTATAAGGTGATATCTCATTATAGTTTTGATTTGCATTTCCCTGATGACTAGTGATGTTGAACACCTTTTGATGTGCCTGTTGGCCATCTGTATCTTCTTTGGAAAAATGTCTGTTTATATCCTCTGCACATTTTTTGATTGGGTTGTTTGTATTTTTGTTGTTGAGTTGTATGAGTACTTTATATATTTTGGAAATTAACTGCTTGTGGATATATGATTTGCAAATATTTTCTCCCAGTTGGTGTGTTGTCTTTTCATTTTGTTTGTGGTTTCCTTTGCCTCGCAGAAGCTTCTAGTCTGATGAAGTCCCATTTGCTTATTTTTCTTTTGCTTCCCTTGCCTGAGTAGACATGGTATTTGAAAAGATGCTGCTAAGACCAATGTCAAAGATTGTACTGCCTATGTTTTCTTCTAGGAGTTTTTTTTTTTTATGGTTTCAGGTCTTACATTCAAGTCTTTAATTCATTTTGAGTTAATTTTTGTGTGTGGTGTAAGATAATGGCGTACTTTCATTCTTTCGTATGTGGCTCTCCAGTTTTCTCAACACCATTTACTGAAGAAAGTTTCCTTTCTCCATTGTATGTTCTTAGCTCTTTTGTCAAAGATTAGCTATTCACAGATGTGTGGTTTTATTTCTGGGCCCTCAATTCTGTTCCATTGGTCTGTGTGTCTGTTTTTGTTCCAATACCATGAGGTTTTGATTACCATAGCTTTGTAGTATATTTTGAAGTCAGGGATTGTGATGCCTCCAGCTTTGTTCTTTTTTCTCAGGATTGCTTTGGCCATTTGGTGTATTTTGTTGTTCCATATAAATTTTAGGATTCTTTGTTCTATTTCTGTGAAGAATGTCACTGGGATTCTGATTGGGATTGCATTGAATCTGTAGATTGCTTTAGGTAATATGGACATTTTAACTGTTTTTATTCTTCCAATCCATGTGCATGGAATATCTTTCCATTTCTTTATGTCGTCATTAATTTCTTTCAATAATGTCTTATAGTTTTCGTTGTACAGGTCTTTTACCTCCTTGGTTAAATTTATTCCTAGATATTTTCTTCCTTTAGTTGCAGTTGTAAATGGGATTGTATTCTTAACTTCTCTTTCTGCTAGTTCATTGTAACTATATAGAAATGCAACTGATTTTTGTAAGTTGATTTTGTACCCTGCAACTTTGCTGTAGTTGTTGATTATTTCTAGCAGTTTTCTGGTGGATTATTTAGGGTTTTGTATATATAGGGAATACATATGTGTTATCCTCAAACAGCGAGAGTTTTACTTCTTCCTTTCTTATTTGGAAACCTTTTATTTCTTTTCCTTGCTTAATTGCTCTGACCAAAACCTCCAGCAATATGTTGAATAGGAATGGCGAGAGTAGGCACCTTTGTATTCTTCCTGTTTTCAGAGGGATGGCTTTCAGTTTTTCACTGTCAAGTATGATGTTGGTAGTGGGTTTGTCATACATGGTCTTTATTATATTGAGGTACTTTCCTTCTATACCAATTTCATGGAGAGTTTTTATCATAAATGGATGTTGGATCTTGTCAAATGCCCTCTCTGCATCTATTCAGATGATCATGTGTTTTTTATTCCTCATTTTGTTAGTGTGGTGCATCACATTGATTGATTTGCAGATGTTGAACCATCCCTGTGTCCCAGATGTAAATCCCAGTTGATCATGGTGTATGATCCTTTTAATGTATTGCCGTATTCGGTTTGCCAATATTTTGTTGAAGATTTTTTGCATCTATGTTCATCAGTGATATTGGCCTGTAACTTTCCTTCTTTGTGTTGTCCTTGTCTGGTTTTGGTATCAGGATAATGTTGGCTGCATAGAATGAGTTAGAAAATGTTCCATCTTCTTCCATTTTTTTGAATAGTTTGATAAGGATAGGTATTAAATCTTCTTTGAATGTTTGGTAGAATTCTCCAGAGAATCTATCTAGTCCTGGACTTTTGTTTTTTGGGAGATTTTTGATTACTGTTTCAATCTCTTTACTTGTGATTGTCCTATTCAGATTCTCTCTTCTTGATTCAATTTTGGGAGGTCGTATGAGTCTAAAAATATATCCATTTCTTCTAGATTATCCAGTTTGTTGGCATATAGTTTTTCATAATATTCTCTCATAATCCTTTGTAATTCTGTGATATCTGTTGTAATTTCTCCTCTTTCGTTTTTTTAAAAAATTATTTATTTATTTACTTTTTGCTGGAAAAGATTCGCCCTGACCTAACATCTGTTGCCAATCATCCTCCCTCTCTTTTTTTTTCCTCCCCAAAGCCCGAGTACCTAATTGTATATTCTAGTTGTAGGTCCTTCGGGTCTATGTGAACTGCCACCACAGCATGGCTACTGACAGATGAGTGGTGTGGTTCACATGCCTGGGAACCAAACCCCAGCCACTGAACCAGAGTGTACCGAACTTTAACCACTAGGCCATCAGGGATGGCTCCTCTTTAACTTTTAATTTTATTTATTTGAGCCTTTCCTCTTTTTTTCTTAGTGAGTCTGGCTAAGGGTTTGTCAATTTTGTTTACCTTCTCAAAGAACCAGCTATTAGTTTCATTGATCCTTTCTATTGTTTTTTTTTTTAGTGTCTATGTTATTTATTTCTGCTCTAATTTTCATTATTTTCCTCCTGCTGACTTTGAGCTTTGATTATTCTTCTTTTTCTGATTCTGTTAAGTGTAGTTTAAAATTGCTTATTTGAGATTTTTCTTGTTTGTTGAGGTAGGCCTGTATTGCTATAAATTTCTCTCTTAGTACTGCTTTTGCTGCATCCTGTAAGAGTTGGTATGTTGTGTTTTCATTTTCATTTGTCTCCAGGTATTTTTTGATTTCTCCTTTGATTTCTTTGTTGATCCAATGGTTGTTCAGTAGCATGTTGTTTAGTCCCCACATATTTATGACTTTACCAGCTGTTTTCTTATAATTGATTTCTAGTTTCATTGCATTGTGGTCAGAAAAGATGCTTTATATGATTTCAGTCTTGTTAAATTTATTGAAGCTTTCCTTGTTTCCCAATATATGGTCTATCTTTGAGAATGTTCCACGTGCACTTGAGAAGAATGTGTATTCTGCTGTTTTTGGATAGAATATTCTATATATATCTATTAAATCCATCTGGTCTAGTATTTCATTTAAGGCCACTGTTTCTTTTTTGACTTTCTGTCTGGATGATCTATCCATTGATGTAAGTGGGGTGGTGAGGTCCCCTACTATTGTGCTGCTGTCAGTTTCTCCCTTTAGTTCTACTAAAAGCTGCTTTTTAAATTTTGGTGCTCCTGTGTTAGGTGCATATTTATTCATAAGTATTATATCCTCTTGGTGGAATGTCCCTTTTATCATTATGTACTGCCCCTCTTTGTCTCTCATTGTCTTTTTTATCTTGAAGTCTGCTTTGTCTGATATAAGTATGGCAATACCTGCTTTCTTCTGATTTCCATTTACTTGGAGTATTATCTTCCATCCCTTCATTCTGAGCCTATGTTTGTCTTTAGAGGAAGATGTGTCTCCTGGAGTCAGCATATTGTTGTGTCTTGTTTTTTAATCCATCCAGCCACTCTGTGTCTTTTGATTGGAGAATTCAATCCATTTACATTCAGAGTGATTATTGATATATGAGGGCTTAATACTGACATTTTATCTCATTTTCCAGTTTTTCTGTATTTCCATTGTTTCTTTTCCCTTGTATTTCTGACTGCCATTTCAGTTTGGTGGGTTTTTGTGATGGTTTTCTCAGTTTTCTCTTTCTCTGTGATTTGTGGCTCTGTTTTGATTTTTTTGTTTAGTGATTACCATGAGGTTTGCATAAAAGATCTCACAGATGAGATAGTCCGTTTTCTGATAACCTCTTATCTTCATTAGCCTAAGCAGGTTCCATCCCTTTCCTCTTCCTTGTCTAAATTATTGTTGTCACAAGTTATTCTGTTTTTAATGTTGTGAGTTTGTGACTAAGGTGAAGTATTTATAGTCATTTTTGATGCTTTCCTTCCCTTTACCTTTTATAATTGTTTACTAACCTATTCTGATAGATAGCTACAATTTTATGATTCTATGTATTTATCTCCTTGCTCCAGGTTTTGTAAACCTTTTCTTTTTAGTTTCAGGTAGGAGGGCTCCTTTCAATGTTTCTTTTAAGGCAGGCCTAGTGGTGATGAACTCCCTCAGCTTTTGTTTATCTGGAGAAAGCTTTTATTTCTCCATGATATCTGAAGGATAGTTTCACTGGATAGAGTATTCTTAGCTCAAAGTTTTTGTCTTTGAATATATCAATTCCACTCTCTCCTAGCCTGTAAGATTTCTGCTGAGAAATATGCTGAAGGCCTGATAGAGGTTCCTTTGTAGGTTATTTTCTTCTGCCTTGCTGCCCATATTATGTTTTCTTTGTCATTGACTTTTGCCAGTTTTAATATTACATGCCTTGGGGAAGGTCTTTTTGCATTGATGTAATTAAGAGTTCTGTTGGATTCATGTACTTGTAAGTGTAGTTCTTTCCCCAGCTTTGGGAAGTTCTCAACTATTATTTCTTTGAACAAGCTTTCTGCTCCTTTCTTCTTCTCCTCTCCCTCTCAAATACCTATAATCTTTATGTTGCTTTTCCTAATTGAGTCAGATATTTCTCGAAAAATTCCTTCATTTAAAAAAAATCTTAGTTCTCTCTCCTCCTCCACCTGACGCATTTCTCTTTCTATGCTGTAATTCACTAATTTTCTCCTCCATAATCTCAGCTCTATTTTTTATGGTCTCTAGATTTTTATCTCATCAATTGTGTTTTTTCATATTCAAAGTTTCTGTGTGGTTTCTTATTAGAACTTCAATCTCTTTGGTGAAGTATTCCTTCTTCCCATTAACTTTATTCCTGAGCTCATTGAACCATCCTGAGCTTTCTTGTAACTCACTGAATTTCTAACTATTTTGAATTTTCTGTCATTTAGATTGTAAATTTCTGTGACTTCAGGATTCGTTTCTGGAGACTTGTCATTTGCCTTCTACACTGAAGTCTTACTGTAGCTCTTCATGGTTTTTGATGAATTGATACTTTGCCAGAGCATTTGTGGTAGTATCAGGTTATAGATTCCACTTGTCACCACTGGCAGGGAGCAAGAGCTGTGTTTTCTGATCCCACCCCATCTGCTGGAAGTTGTGCCAGTAGGGCTGCTCTGCGTTTGCATGGCCTGGCCACATCTGCTTGGTGGGTCATGGCCACACACACATGTGAGGCCTCTGTGCTCCACCAGCAGATCACTCTCATGTGAGTGGGACCACTGTGCTTGCCAGGGGACCGCCCAAGCTTCTGAGCTAGGTGGGAGGGGAAGGGCACTTTCTTTCATGCTTGGGCTGCCTCTGTGCTCACAGGTGGCTTAGCTGAGCCACTGTGCTTGGTGAGCAGGGCTCCCTTGTGGGGGCTGAGCCATTACCACTCAGCAGGGATCGTTCCCATGGGCTGCGCTGCCATGGCTTGGTGGGCTCTCCTGTGGGCCAGGCTACAATTCCAAAAGTGTTCCTGTGGGCCAGGCTGCCCCTGCCCACTCTTATAGTCATACCAGCTGCTGTGTGAGGGCCTGTGACCTGGATCCCTGCCACTGGGGAGTGGGAGGGGTCCACTCATCCAGTTCCACTGCTTCCTGGGAATCCAGTCCACCCATCTTCACATGTATGGCTGTGTGGATCTCTCAGATGTCCGGATGTGCTTTGAAAGGAATCATCTGTTGGTTAGTGAATGTCCATTTAGTTGTAACTGAGAGGGGAGAGACTAAGGGAACAACTCACTCCACCTTGATGCTGACATCACTCCAGGGATTATTATACTCAACAGAAAAGAAAACCAAGTTTAGGGTTAAGGAGGAAGATGAAACCTGAGTGTCCCTAGTAGTATGTAAGAGAGCCAAAAGATAAGCTACCACACTTCCATGTTTTCCTCTCTCAGAAATGCTTTGAGCGAAATAAGCTGTCATGCATGATTTTCCACAACCTCCTTCCCAGGTTATTGGCATCTCTAACTCTTACCTTCACTCCTGGAGAAAGAAGTGCTGGTCTTTCTCTCCAAAAGCTACCTCCACCTGCTCCGAGTCTCATCCCCCCTCCTCAGGATCCCAGTTTCTAACTTCTTACTTCTCTTATGTATCTTCAGTCTCTTCCTCTGGCTTCATCCCCTTACACTACAAAAAGGTGAAGGGCTCTGCCATCCTAGCATCATTGTCCTCTGACCCTCCCCTCCTGTGAGCCTCAGTGCCATCCCCCTCCTGCCTCCCTCTGTCGAATCCCTTGGCAAATGCAGTCAGGACCTCCACTGTCTCATCTCTTGCATCTCAGCACACTGCTTTGGCACTGGCTTCTAGCCCGCAGTCACACCCAAGGCTTTCCATGAGGACTTACAACCTGTGTTCAGTCCTCATGCTCCTGGGCTTCTCTTCATCTGTCTAGGGACCTGCTGTATGTCAAGTGGGGACTTTATAAAAGCACCAATATTGCGACCTCACCTCTTGAAGATTCTGATTTAGAGGTCTGCAGGGGAAGTCCCAATCTGCTCTAATCTCCCCAGGTGATTCTGATGCACACTGGGCTGGGACTTTGTTGTTGCATCCTATGCCCCCACCCCCCATGGCTCCTCCCTCAGCTTGGAGGGCATCACAGCTGCTCCTCCTTCTGTGCTCACACTAGGCAGGAGGGGAGGATGTACTGGTGCAGTTCCCGCCAACCTGTTGCTCACCAGAGCTGATTCAACTAATGAAATAATAGAGAAAACATGTTTACAACACTTGCTGTGCACCAGGCACGGGGCTCATGCTTTCCATGTGTTTCAGCCAATCTGGTTGGAGGAGAAGACACTTCCCTTGCTGAAGGCTTTGTAATAATAACCTTACTGCAGAGTGAGGTTATCTCCTCGAGACCCACCCTGCCACCCTCATTGCTTCCAGACTCACGACTAGAGGCGAACCCCAGTTGGATAAGCACTAACTCTGACCCAGATGGACATAGCGGATACATGAAGAGGATGGGAAAAGTTTGCTGATTTTTATCAGCAGGAGCCAGGACGATCTGTGTGGGGAAAGATTCTAAGATGTTAGTCCAAGGAGGATGGTATGTAGTGCTGAATCAGGACAGTTGTATCGATGTGGCTTGCCAGTACCTGAGATCCTGGATCAGGTGCTCAGCTCCAGCAATGGGGAGTGGCTCTAATGGTCTGTCTGCTTGAACGACTAAAACCTGGGCCAACAGTGAACTATATTCAATAATGATGAGATGCCAGAGCCTCCCTGGAATAGAGCAGAAGGAGCATCAGGAGGAAGGAGCTATGGGGTATGCTTTGTGTGGCCCATCCGCTCACAGCTGCTGAGTCTGGACTGGGCTCGCTCCCCTGTCTCCAACACGGGCCAATTTCTATCCACATTAAATTTGCTGTAAATGTATTGAATTTACGTTTACACTTTGCTATTTCTTCCTCTTGTTCTGTTTGTTGTTTGGGTTGGTAAGTTTTTATGAACGTCTACACCTCTATTTTGGTTGAGCTCTGGGAAATAACGAAATTGAACATGTATGTTTTCAATCTGCCATCTTGAACAGACCAATATTTTTTTCTTTTTACAAATGGGACACACACATTTCCTGTTTCAATGTGCTGATAAATTGATACCATTGGTCTGGGAAATGCTTTTCTTAAAAGTTGTATATAATTCCTACATACACACACACAACATACACACACACGAACACCACTCTGTGCTCTCAGCTGACAAGAGCTGGGGAGGGAGGCTCCCCGTCCATCCTGGGGCCTTTGGCTCAGCGTACTGCACTATGAACGCTCTTGGCTTGAGTATATTCTGCAGAACACATTGCTTACTCTGCTTTGGCCTTTTTTCTGCCACTTATTTCGTGTTTTAGGGAACAGTTTTGACCCATCGTTTGGGTAAAAGGTGTTGGAGTGATCATTCTGGACTTGCCTCAAAGTGACAAAGGAAGGCTATTATGCTGGATGTCAGAAAGCCAGTTTCCAGGCAGCTCAAGTTGCCTTCACGGAAGTGGTGGAGGGAGCAGAGGGTGAGGTTCAGTGAGCCACTAGGGACAGGTGGAAGTCTTCTGCAATTGTAATGGGTGTCATCAGCTGTTCTGCAAGCCTGGGAGAGATGTCTAAGAGCATGGAAAGGAGTGTTAAATAGAAGCCAGAATTAAGGTTATAAAGCCCTGAGGAGCAGTCGCTCCTAACTTCTGTGCACCTTCTATGTCATGGCTATCTGAGAGAGAAGTAGGGGTCCAGGGAGCCTGGAGTGGTGTGCAGGGGTCATGCAGGCACAAGCTGGCCCCCTACAGGACCACAGAGCCCTCAGGCTTCCCAGTGCATTTGGAAAGAAACCACTCTTCCTGTTAGCCAGGTGGGCTGGCTGAACATCCCTGAAAACAGTAGCAGAAAGGAGAGACAATAGTCTTTTCCAGATGTGCCCTCAGGGGAAATAGGAAGCAGAGGGAAGGAATATGTGGATACAGCCTGGAAATAAGGTGCCAGGGCCTGCACCAGGTGGTCACCTTCTGAGACAGTGGGTGCCCGTAATTGCTGGCCTTTTGTTTTGCTGAGAGGGGCTACAAATTTGGGGACAGAAATGAATTCCCTGGAGGCAGGGGAGAGGCTGGGCTGCCCCCGGGGCCTTTCCTCCCGATGGACCCTTTCTGTATTTATTTAGAGCACTCAGCCTTTCCTTGACGTAAATGTTGAACAAATATTTTAGACAGTGTCATTTATCACCTTGTCTCCACCTGGCCCTGGGAACAGCTGTTGTGCTTACTAGTATGTCAGACCAGTATTTTTGATTCTATAGATCACTGTATTAGTCACAGTCCAGTCAAGAAAGGAGAAACAAAACTAGGTATTTAAACAGAGGAGACTTTACATAGGGAATTGGTTACAAATGTGTTAGAAGGGCTGGAAGCGCAGAGAGGAAGGAGTGATACCCACGAGCCTGGGAGCCCCCATGGCTCCTGCTCCGGAGCTGCCACTGGCTCCCGTGCTGCCAATGTTGGGGTGCAGAGCTCCACTGCCTCGCCTGGTCCCAGAGCACAGTGATGCGCCTCCCACCCTCAGAGCGACTGTGTGCTGTCAGAGCAAGGGCAGGAAGCTTCTTTCCTCCATTTCCCATCTCCTGCCAGTGCCTCTGATGAGGATTATTTTAGGCTGAATACTTTTAAAAACTGCAGATGAGAAGGAGGCTCTGAGAAGTGGAATTTGCTTGCCCTTTGATGAGAGACATTTGCATTTGTGATGGAGGTCTCCATCTGTGGGGTGTCTCCCTCTTTGCACCAGGAGGAAGGGGGGATGACCTTATCTCTAGAAACTCTTAATGGGGACGGCAAGGACTTAAGTCTTGTTTGTTGTGCTTGTCTGGTAACCTCACATAGCTGACTCCCCTCACCACCAGCATCCTCCGGGAAGCATAGGGCATCCTGACTTAATCCGGTCTGATTCTTATCTAAGGTTATAAGACCACCCAATAACCAGACCCCACTTGCACTGACACCATTTTAACAACTTTTTTTTATATATTCTTTCCTTTGTCTCACAAAGAGATAACTCACATACCTATGCCTTAAATTTAGCCCTACTCTCAACCCATGTTTGCAGCAGAAGCGGCAGCAGCAGCTCTTTACTGCCCATGGGTCCTGTCCCTGTGCTATTCCACACTATTCTCTGAATAAAAGAGCACTACTGCCAGACCTTGAGAGTCCAAGAAATCTTTCTTTCGACTCCTTGGCTCACCGACCCTGCATCACCTCCATTGTCGGGACCAGAAGCCAGCTGTCCAGAGAATCTGGGAAACGCAGGTTTCAGACACTCTGCTCCAGTGGTGGAAAGTCAAGGACAAAAAGGCAGGCACGGAGCTCAATGACGGTAGAAGTAAGTGTGCAGCCAGCCCTGCAGCGCTCAGCACGGCCACCACCTCCCTACCTAGAGTGAAAGTCATGCTCAGCCAGGACGACAGAAGCTTCCTGCCTTTCTAACACAGTGCAGCTGTACTTTGGTGGGGGACACTCTGCTTCTCATCCCCAAAAAGGGGCACACAAAGTCCGATTGCTCTGTGTAACACAGTCTGGATGATCATTCCTTTTCTGACTCAGTTACAATCCTACCTGGAAATTCTGTGACCCAAAAAGTCATGGAGATGAATCACCACCAAAACTGCTGAGTGAACAGTTAGGAAGAGGCAGAGGGAAGTGTGGTTTACACACACACACACACACACACACCCCAGAAGGAAAACCAATGAGAACACGTGCACAGCTTGTCCAGTTTTCATTTATACAACTGGTCTTGAAGCCACAGTCAGTATTTGTAGTTTTCTTCCCCACTTCCCATCTCTGCTATCAGCCAGCCCCTCAGCTGGTTGGGATCCCAGCCCTAAGCATGACCCAAACCTTCAATATTTGAACATTTGAATTCTTAATGGTCCTGCTTCTATTGAGAGGCCATAGTTTTCCATTAGCTTTTAAAAATTAGCCTTATTGTGCCATGATTCACATGAATAATATGCTCTCATTTTAGTGTAGAGCTCTGAGTTTTGAAAAATGTACACATCTGTGTGACCTCTGTGCAGTCAAAGCAGAGAACATTCCCATCAATCTGGGAAGTTCCGCAGGCCCTGTGCCATGAAGCCTGCTCGCCGGAGCCCCAGCCAACTGCCGGTTTGCCTGTGAGAGTCTTTCCTACAACAGAGTCACGTGGTATGTGCTCTTTGGTGTCTGGCTGCTTTGGTAGGAAAATGTCTTGGCGATGCATCTGCATTGTGTATGTTAGCAGTTGCTCACATTTTGCTGCTGAGTGGTGGTTTCCACCGTATAAATGCACCACAGCTTTGTTGATCTGTTAACTTGCTGATAAACACTGGTGTCGTTTCGACTCTGGGGCACGTGCCAGATCAGTTTATTGCCTCTGAGCTCCAAATTCGCCCCCAGATCACCTTCCCTGTGATAACGGCCTGGTTTCCATCAGCATTCCTTTTTGTAGGGAGCACGGTGCCCAGCGTTGTCAGCAGATGGCACTCGAGGGCCAAAGCAGGAGGAGGCCTCCTCCAATGGCACCCACGTGCTGCATCCTGCTTTTTCTTGCTTCTGCTGCACCCTTGGAAATATCCAGCAATGCTCTGTCCCAGCCACACTCCCAAAGTGCATGTCCCTCGTAACCTCGCTGCCCCGGCACAGGCCCGGTGGCCACTTTGCTGCAGTCCTCCCAACAGGGGTCCTGTGCACCGGAGACGTGTGTGCTGTTCTGTCAATGAGCAGACAACCTCAGAGGGTCGTGTCCTGCTGCCTGGGGACCCTGGACCAGTTCTGGCCAGGCAACCAGCAAAACTCTGTGCCACTCATTGGGCTGCAGCCACACATCCAACTATGTCTGAACCCTGTGCCTGGGGAAGTGGGGCCCCTTCCAAGTTTGTTCTCCCATGTATGTTCTTGCTACATGTGACAACATAGGTGTCAGATGTGTTTTTCCCGCGACGTCCCACATGTTGTTTGTCGGGCCCCACTGTTCCCTTTAGGTTCTCTGTGTCTTTAGAGTTACTCCCTGATTAAGCTTAGTAATTCATTGTACTAAACTTCCCTTTTTAATTAGTGTGCGGTTTCTGTCTCTTGCTTGGATCCAAACTGATATAGAATTGATTCTGGGACCGGCCCCAGGAAACAGACATGTAAAAATGGAATCTGGAACTTGGTGTCATCATGCCCTCAGGCTCAAGCACGGTGCTGAGCCCCAGCCATGGAAAGTGGGCAGCTCATAATCATGATGCGGCAGCATCACAACCATGAATGGAGAGCCAAGTGACTGCTGTGGGTGACAGTTAGGGCAGGAATGATGCCGAAAAGGGCTGTGGGCAGGGCACATCTTTTGGGGGCGCTCGAGCTGTTACACAGAGAAAACGAGAAGCTTAGATGCGTTCACTCTCAGCTCAAGCCATCTCTGAGACCCAGAGAGCTTCCACAGCATCCCCCGAAGAGCCTCATTTCTTGTAGCCACAGGGCTGAGGCTGATGGAAATCAAGCACAGATTTAGTTGTGCAGGTTGCTGAATTACAACAGTTGAGCTCACAGTCTTGTCAAGTTTCTCATGTGAACATTGGGAAATTGATCAGGAAAGAACGGGATCTTGGAACTTGAAACAGAGAAATCCGGTTGGACCCAGGTGAAACCAACACTATTGAACCCCCGAATCGTTCTGAGCCTCCCTCCCCAGGGGAAGCGGCTGGCCTTCTGGTGTCCCAGGAGACAGCTTCCACTTTAGACCCTGGGGTCATTTACCCTGGGGCAGACACCTCGAAAAGGAACACTCATTCTTTTCAAGATGCACCATAGCTGCTTCCTGTTGCCTCTAGACCCACCAGAAAGGTCAGGTCTCAGCATGGTATCTGGGAGCAGATCCACGCTGCCACCCGGGAGGACACAGCACAAACGCCAAAAGGTTTTCAAGACTTCACCAATGCATATCAGAAACCTGGGGACCAGGTGGAGATGGATGCTAAGGGTGTCAGATCAAGGAGACCAGACTGAATTTGTCGGTACGGGTGCACTTTCTAGAGAGACTGGATTTAACCTGTTGACTGGAGACGGCTTTAACAGCCTACCTGGTTGGTTGACTGAACGTGGACTCAGCAGTGGCTCAATGAGATTGGCATGTCAGTGCTTCCCAGCATGACGTGAAGCAGGGAATCCAAAGGCTGTAGACACACAGAACTGGGTTTATCAAGTGCAACCTGCACACCTACCCCTGAGCCTGCTCCATGAGAGGACCCAGAAGACACTGCCTTCACTGAGACATCGAGAGATGCAAGTGTGCCCGGGAATGAAGCAGAGTGGAGCCTGCTGGAGTGTAGCCTGACCATATAACAGCAAACATTCTGGGTCTGGTAGCCAAAACTCTGGCTTGAGGTGCCACAGTGGAGAGTCATGGCCTATCCGCTTTACAGACCTGGTGGTTCACAGACTTGGAATCCCGTGAGGGCAGGCAGGCTGGGTTCCCGTGAGAAAAACCCTGCACCTCTGCTGCAGGTTCACACACACGTGCTCCTCCCAAGGGACCTGGGGCCACTTACCAGAGTGCCTGGAAACTGGCTCTGAATTGACTCTAATTCCTAGGGACTCAGAATGCTACTCTGGCCAACGACTGGAAAGGCAATGGATGGAGTCTGGGTCTCACATAGGCCCAGCTGGTGCACAGACCCACCCTGGCACGTTGCCCACATTGGCTTTCCAACCCATGGCGGGAAGGCCAGTATGGTAGGAAAGCCTGAGTGGTAGCACTGGACCTCCCCTCCCTCCCAGGACAGTCAACTGGAAGCCGTGCTGTGTCCTCAGGGAACTGAAGAATGAAAGCCGCCTTCACACCCTGGAAGAGGCAGGGGCAGAGTGACCTAGTCATTCCCGTTTAGCTCACCAGGTGAGCCTGTGAGAAGCCGGCTGGATCTTGAGCAGAGGCTGTGGACTTGTAAACTGAAGCAGGTGGTGATCGGATTTCAGTGGCTGTCGCAGACGTAGTACCTTTACTAGGGCAAAGCAATACGGCCCCCAGCACTTGGTTGCAGCTATTGACCTGGTCAGTGCATTTCCCTCTATATCGATTTAGCACCAGAAGCAGCTTCCTGTTCCCTGTCAGGGCAGCCGTATGCCTTCACGGTGTTGGCGCAGAGCCCTGTTAATTCTCCTGCCCTCCAGCATGTTATGGTCTGAAGCCAGCTTGATGGCCTCGACATTCCACAGAACATCACACTGGCTCGCTCTGTCGCTCTGTCGGGTGACACTATGCTGATCGGGTCTAATACCTGAGAAGCAGAAAGTGCTGTAGATGCTTCGACTTATGCAAACCAGAGGGTGAGAGAGAAATGCTGCAAACATTCGGGTGTGGAGAGGGGCCCACCACGTCAGAGCAATTTCTGGGAATTCAACGTCTGAAACGTCTTGAGACATCCCTCCTCTGTTAAGACGAGTTGCTGTACCCTGCACTAGTGACCCCAAAAATCAGACACCACACTTGGTAGGTCTTTGGGGAATTTCGGAGGCAATATATGTCATATTTGGGTATGCTATTTGGACCTGTCTGCGTAGCCACATGAAAGGCTGCCAGTTTCAAGTAGGGGGTCAGAATAAGAGAAGGCTCTGCAGCAAGATCAGGCTGCAGGGCAAGCTGCTCTCCACTTGGTCCTCATGATCCAGCAGGTCCCGGGTTAGTGGAAGCATCTGGGGTAAATACAATTGCTCTCGGAGCCTCTGGCAGGCATCAATAGGAGGATCCCAATGATTGGAATTCTAGGATTTTGGAGTAAATCTATGCCCTCTTCTGCAGGTAATTACCCTCTTTTATAGCTGAACGCCTACCCAGGGAGCCTCAGGTGACCATGGGCCTGAGCTTCCCATCATGAACTTGGTGTTGTCTGACCCAACGAGTCATGGAACTTAGTATATACAGCAGCAGCCTATGATCATATGGAGATAGTAGGTAAGAAACCAAGCTTGGACAGGTCTGGAAGGGACAAGGAAGCGGCACACACAGACGGCTCAGACTCCTTTAACATCAACTGCTATTGCATTGCCTCCTCTCCCTCAATGTATGCCTTCAGCCTCCCGTAATGTTCCTTAAAACATCCCATAATATTCCTTACAACATCTCATAGTACTCCTTACAACATCCCATGGTGTTCCTTACAACGTCCCATGGTGCTCCTTACAACGTCCCATGGTGTTCCTTATAACGTCCCATGGTGCTCCTTACAACCCATTGACTGAGAGAAGAACTTGAGTCTGATTACCACCCCAAAATGAACAGCTGCACACTGTAACCCCACTCAAGGGTGACCCTGAAGGACAGTGTAAAGGAAAATTCTCCCAGTGGCAGAACTTTGAGCAGCAAATTTGATTATGAGAAAGGGAGAGATTGAGAGTGAGAAAGAGAGAGAGA
>NC_060272.1:134965174-134987737 GCF_021613505.1 Equus quagga
ATGGAGGCCTGGAAGGGACGGGGGCAGGGATGGAGGCCTGGAAGGGATGGAGGCAGGGATGGAGGCTTGGAAGGGATAGGGGCAGGGATGGAGGCCTGGAAGGGATGGAGGCAGGGATGGGGGCTATACATGGACTTCCTGTACATGGTTGATGCCATTGCTGAGTGACTAATCTGCCAGCAGAAGAAACTGACACTAAACCCCTGATAAGGCTCCATAGTCAACTGGTTGGTTACATGGATTGTAACCAATTACACTGGACCTGTTCGAATATGGAGATAAGGCAGAGATCTGATCTCACTGGAATAGACACATATTCTGGGTATGGATTTTGTTGAAGAAGCAGCCATTGTGTGACCTGCTGCCTGCTTTGGGATCATCCAGTCAGTGCCCTGGGCCTGGAACATCCCCCAATGTGGAAGCTGGCTCTTCCTTGGCCCAGATTCTTCTTCCTTTTTAGGAGAAATCTTTCCCCATTTCTGAATAAGCAGTGAGCTTCTTGTATTGCTGAAACATGTGCATCATATGGCACCTTGCCAGCCCCACCAGTTTATCTGCCCCTGTAGGAAGAGTGGGGTCTTTGCCTGTAGCATGAGAGGGGTTCGTGCATGGTGGGGGCGGGGGGTGTTGGGAAGAGGGTCTGGAGCCAAGTGGGCCAGAAGGGGTGGGAATAGGCCTCTGGGAGGGCTCAGGGCTCTGCCGTAATGGCTGTGAGAGGGAACTGAGAGAGACAGGTTTGCTTTATTTAAGGGTGCTACCCACTCATAGTTTAAATTCTTTTTCAAAGCATAGAGTAAAGGATAAAAAGCACAAGCTGCCAGCATTCCATTTCTCTCCAATTCCACAGTCAAACTCCCCAGGTGTAGCCCCCATTAAAATAGTTTCATCTGTGTCCTTTTAGAAATTTTCCTCTGAAAAACAGGGATTTGGGGGGAAGACGATCAGTTTAGGTTGGACCCTTGAGACTGAGGTGCTGTCTGACATCCAGGGGGAGGATGCTGGAGGCAATGGAGAAGAAGGGTCTAGAGTTTAATAGAAGGATCTGGACTGAAGATTTTTATGATACATCCTCAGAAAAGTCCATTTTTGGAGCCTGGTATGCCAGCAATTGCTGTGATAATGATTTTTCCTGGATGTTAACGTGAAGACCATTGTTCCTAAGCTTGGGAACATCATAGGTGACCATGCCCTTTTTCAATAAGGTATTTGCACATGTCGCAGTGGTAAATCTCTTCTGCTTGAAATCATTTTAGTTCAAGGATCCCACTGCATGGCTTCACACCCTGGCTATCTGGAAAGAGTTCCGTCCATGTTTATGACCTCAGTGTTGAGGAAGTTAGAGTTACTCTTGACCACAGGGAAGTTTTTAGTGGAGTACATTTCATCATTGGGCACAACTTCTGCCCTCTCAGCCTCAAAAAATATTACTAAAAAGAAATTAGGGCTAAGTTTTATTTTCTGTAATGATGACCAGCTTGTTTCACCCTAATGCTCACACCAAGAACAACTAGAAAAGTTGAACAAAATCTAAACACACATCTTTAGACAGCATTGCAGAGAGACAGGAAGCCCAGTGTGGGGAGCCTGACACCTGGTACACTTTCTCCTCAAGATGTGCACCAGTAACAAACGCTGCTGCTGCAGAGAGGCTGGGAGGCTCCTCGAGACTGTGGGTGGTTCCCTGGGCCTGGGGACAACAACCATCATTCAGAGTTGGTCAAGGAAGAGAGGGCTGTTCAACACCCAGGCTCTCAGCGGGGTCCTGGAAGGGTTACACCCTAAGAGAAAGGGCAAAGCGGAAGCAGATCAGCTCTCACAAGGACCAGAAGCCAGCATAAGTCAGCTCAACCTTGTGTGAATGAAGTGTCCCTTACTAACTGCTTGCCAGAAGCAGAAATAAATCCTCTCTGTGTGAGAAGGGACCCAAAGTTTCAAATTATCTGCATAATTTTTAAACAACAAATGTCTGGCTCTCCACCAAATATAGGCAGGCACACAAAAAGAAAGTAATTAACTAAAAATTAGGGGAAAAAATAGGTCTGAAGGCAGAACCACAGAGGGGCAAGATAGTGGGATTATCAGACACGGACTTTAAAATAATTACATTTCATATCTTTAATACATCCAGGGAGAAAATGGAGAATTTTTTCAGAGAACTGCAAACTATTAAAAACAATCAAATGGAAATCCTAGAATTGAAAACTATAATAACTGAAATTAAGAACTCAATGGATGACTTCTATTTCTGTTCATGAAGGATTAAATGCTGTGGGAATTACCTTCTGGCCATAAAAAAGTAGAAAATGGGACAAGATATCTGAAACAACAGTTTCAGGCATTGGAAAACAGGGAGCACAGAACTGAGAAGCTGAAGGGAAGGTGACCCTACAATTACCCCAATTTACTGCTTGGAGTCAACTTCCAAGGAGCAGTGCAGAACAGGAGAGGGAAACCCAACAGCACTTGGAAGTCTCACTGATTCAGCACATAGACCTTGGGTTTTGGGGATGTCAAGAAGGTTAGAAATTTCAGGACGGAACACAGAAGAGAATGGTGCTGTATAGAGAGCTGCAGACATCTGCAGAGGAATTCCATTGAATCTTTGTCAGAGTACTCGTGCATATTTGGGTGGAAACTCTCTAAAACCAAGGAAAGAAATCCCAGAAAGCAGTAGACAGGACAATTCCTGGAGTTTAGATAAGGCTGGGAATAGTTCATGTTCCCACAGGCCTTGTAATGCCTGGGGCATTAGGTAGTGTGTTCACAAGGACCATGCCAAATAGTAGGGCTAAATTGTCCTCAGAATAGGAGCTGCTCTGAAGTAACAAATCTTAAAATCAAACCTTAAAAGGATTGAATTGATCTGCAAGTAACTTAATTGACATGCCAGAACAAAATGCAACACTCTTTCAATACTATAACAGTATCCAGCATGGAATAGCCTGTACAACTTACAATATCCAGCATTCAATCAAAAATTAGCAGGCATGCAGAGTGGCAAGAATATGACCCATGACCAGGAGAAAAATCAATCAATAGAAACAGACTGAGACATGACAGACATAATGGAGTTAATAGACAAAGATATTAAAACAACCATTAAAAATCTTATAACTATAACTTACGAACTTGTACTTATGCTGAAGGCTATAAAGGAAAATGTGAACATAATGAGGAAAGAAATGGAAGATATTAAAAAGACTCAAATGGAAGCTTTAGAGATGAAAAGCATGATACTGAAATGAAAAACACACTTGATGAGAGTAAAAGCAGATTAGATTCTGCAGAAGAAAAGATCAGTGAACCCGCATCTATAGCAGTAGAAACCATCTGAAATAAAAGATTCAGAGAAAAAAACGACTGAAAAAAGAACGGAACTTCAGTGAGCTGTGGGACAATATCAAGTGGTCTAACAGACTTATAATTGGAGTTCCAGAAGGAGAGGAAAGAAAGAAAAATGTTTGAAGAAATGATACTTGAAAATTTCCAAATTTGAGGAAAATTGCAAACTCAGATATCCATGGAGCTCAACAAGCCCCAAATAGAAGAAACATAAAGAAAACCACACCAATGTACTTCATAATCAAATTGCTGAAAACCAGTCCTAAAGAGAAAATCTCATACAACAGCTGGAGAAGAAGAGGCACATTATGAGAACAGAGGGAAGAATGACAGCAGACTTCTATTCAGAAAACGTGCAGAGGCCAGAAGGCGAGAAAACAGCAGCTTAAGCACTGAAAGAAGAAAACAGCAACCCAGAATTCTATACTCAGTGAAAATATCCTTCAAAAAAGATGATAAACAAAAGCTGAGATAACTTATCACCAGGAGAATTATACTACAAGAAATGTCAAAGGAAATGCTTTAAGAATAAAGAAAATGGTGCCAAGAGGAAATTGTGTTTCTACGTAAAAGAAATGAAGAGCATCTAAAATGGTAAATATGTGGATGAATTTGAAGTACATTTTCCCATTTTTTTAATCTTTTAAAAATATAACTGGGGGCCAGCCTGGTGGTGCAGCAGTTAAGTTCGCACGTTCTGCTTTGGCGGCCTCGGGTTCGCTGGTTTGGATCCCAGGTGCGGACATGGCACTGCTTGGCAAGCCATGCTGTGGTGGCATCCCACATATAAAGTAGAGGCAGACGGGCATGGATGTTAGCTCAGGGCCAGTCTTCCTCAAAAAATTAAAAATAAAAATATAAATATAACTGACTTTTTAAAGCAAAAAACAACAATGTATTTTGGAGTTTATAAAATACGTGGAATTAAAATGTGTGACAACAATAGCACAAAGCGTGGGGAGGAAGGAAATGAAAGTTTACTATTATAAGATTTATATATTATATATGAAATAATAGTTTGTGATCAGTGTAAACCCTAGAACAACTAATAAAATAAATCAATAAATTAATTAATTTAAAAAATAGATTTAGCTAATAAAACAAGCATAGAAACAAAATGAAATCATAAGAAGTATTCACACTAAAAGAAGGCATGAAAAGAGGTAAAACAGCAACAAGGAACAAATTAAAAAATATCAACACTGCAGACTCAAATCCAACCACATGGATAATTACACAAAACATTCATGGAAATGTTTTAAACATTCATACTAAAAGGCAGAGACAGTCAGATAGCTAAAAAAACAAGACCCAATTATGTGCTGTCTATAAGAAATTGGTTTAAATACAAAAACACAGATAGGCTCGTGGCCAGAGCAATCAGGCAAGAAAAGAAATAAAAGTCATCCAAATTGGAAAGAAACAAAACAAAACAAAACAAAAAATAGTGATTTGCAGATGACATGATATTATATATAGAAAACCCTAAAGACTCCACCCAAAAACTGTTAGAACAAATAAACAAATTCAGTAAAGTTGCAGGAAACAAAATCAACATACAAAAATCAGTTGTGTGTCTATACACTAATAATAAACTATCAGAAAGAGAAATTAAGAAAACAAGCCCCTTTACAATTGCATCAAAAAGAGTAAAATACCGGGGAATAAATTTAACCAAGGAGGTGCAAGATCTGTACACTAAAAACTATAAGATACTGAGGAAAGAAATTGAAGATGACACAAATAAATAGAAAGATATCCCATGCTTGTGGATCGAAAGAATTAATACTGTTAAACTGTCCATACTCCCCAAAGGACCCTTCAGATTCAATCCAATTCCTATCAAAATTAGAATGGCATTTTCCACAGAAATAAAACAAACAATCCTAAAATTTGTATGGAACCACAAAAGACCCTGAATAGCCAAACCAATCCTGAGAAAGAAGAGCAAAGCTGAGACATCATGCTTCCTGATTTCAAACTACACTACCACGTCATAGTAATCAAAACAGTATGGTATTGGCATAAAAACAGACATATAGATCAGTGGACCAGAACAGAAAGCCCAGAAATGAACCCACACATATATGGTCAATTAATTTATGACAAAGGAGCTCAGAATATACAGTGGGGGAAGGACAGTCTCTTCAATAAATGGTGTTGGACAAACCAGAGAGCTACATGCAAAAGAATGAAACTGGACACAACCTTACACCAAACACGAAATTAACTCAAAATGGATGAAAGACTTGAACGTTAAGACCTAAAACCATAAAACTCCTAGAAGAAAACATATACTGTCAGCTCCTTGACATGGGTCTTGGCAATGGTTTTTTGGATTTGACACCAAAAGCAAAAACAACAAAAGCAAAAATCAACAAGTGAGACTACATCAACCTAAAAAGCTTCTGCACAGCAAAGGAAACCAACAAATGAAAGGCAACCCACAGAAGGGGAGAAAATATGTGCAAAGCATTTATGTGATAAGAGGCTAATATCCGAAATATATAAGGAACTCATACAAATCAATAGGAACACAAAGAAACAAACAACCCAATTAAAAAATGGGCAGAGGATCTGAATAAACATTTTTCCAGAGAAGACGTACAGATGGCCAACAGCTACATGAAAACGTGCCCAACATCACTATCATCAGGAAAATGCACAGTGAGACACCTCACACCTGTCAGGATGGCTATCATCAAAAAGATGAGAGATAACAAGTGTTGGTGAGGAGGTGGAGAAAAGAGAACTGTTGGTGGGAATGTAAATTGGTGCAGCCACTATGGAAAACAGTATGGAAGTTCCTCAAAAAATTAACACTAGAACTACCATAAGATCCAGCAATTCCACTTCTGGGTGTTTATCTGAAGGAAACAAAAACACTAATTCAAAAAGATATGTGCACCCCCTTGATCACTGCAGCATTATTCACAATAGCCAAGACATAGAAACAACATAAGTGTCCATCGATGGATGAATGGATGAAGAAAATGTGGTGTATATACAATGGAATGTTATTCAGCCATAAAAAAAGAAAGGAAATCTTGCCATTTGTGACAACACGGAGGGAACTTGAGGACATTATGCTGAGTGAAATGAGTCAGAGAAAGACAAACACTGTATGATCTCACTTTTACGGAATCTAAATAAAAAAAACAAAACAAAACAACCCCTGAACTCATAGATACAGAGAACAGATTGGTGTTTGCCAGAGGTGGGGGGCGAGGGGTGGGCGAAAGGGATGAAGGGGGTCAAAAGGTACAAACCTCTAGTTAAAAGATAGATAAGTCCTGGGATGCAATGTACAGCATGGTGACTATAGTTAATGATACATTTTTGTATATTTGAAAGTTCCCGACAGAGTAGATCTTAAAAGTTCTCATCACAAGAAAAAAAATTTGTAACTATGTATGGTGATGTATTAACTTGACTTATTGTGGTGATCATGTTACAATATAAAGAAAATATCAAATCATTATGCTGTACGTCTAAAACTAATATAATGCTACATGTCAATTATATCTCAATTTTAAAGAACACAGATAGGCTAAAAGTTTAAAAATGGAAAAAGATACACAATGCAAGCTCTAATCAAACAAAATCTAGAGTGGCCATATTGATATTAGATGAAGTAGATTTCAGAACAAGGAATATTAACAGAGACAATGAAGGACGATCCATAACGATAAGGGAGTTGATTCTTCATTAAAAAGACTCAATCTTAAATGGAAGTACGTCTAATAGCAGAGCTTCAAAATGCACGACGCAAAACTGGTGGAACACAAAGGAGAACAGACAAGTCCTCATCCACAGTTGGAGATTTAAACATTTGTCTCTGAGAGTAATTGACAGAACAAATGGACCAAAAAAATCAGTAAGGATATTGAATACTTGAACAACACCATTGACCAGCTTGACTAAGTTGACATTTCCAGAATACTCACCCAACAGCAGCAGTATACACACTGCGTTCAGGTGCACGTGGAACATTCATCAAACTAGAGTAAAGGTTGGGCAGAAAAATCAAGTGTCACAATGGACACAGTTAAGCCTTCCACGGCCTAGACACAAAGGACCTGAGGCCCCAGAGGATGGAGGAGCTGCAAATGGAAGGAGCCTGGATCCCTGAGTCACTGCTTGGAGAAACACCATCCACAGACCAGGAAGCTCCACAGGGGACAAACATGTGAGTGAAACAGAAACTGCTGGTGGGTTAAGCCACAGAACACTTGGGGATTCTTTGCTAAAGCGAGAGTCCGCACTGTAACCACGAGAAACAGGCTGTACGTTCGAAACTGCTGCTCAGACAAGGAGTGTAGGATCAGACGCGGGAGGGGAAGGACCCCGGCCAGGAAACGTGAGAAGGAGCTGGGGAAGGGTGGCGGGCTCGGGGAAGACTTTGCTGGAGAACGGCAGGCCCAGGATGATGAGACTCCCCAGAGAAAGGGGCCGATGGGGGCCCTGCCAGGGGCTTCCCAGGGCTGTCAGGATGCCAGGAGCTGGCAGGACGTATGGCCAGTGCTCCTGGTAATTGCCACCCCAGGCTGTGGTCCTGTGGGAAGCTCAGTGTGGGATCGGGGAGCTGGCACTCCAGACTGGAGGGACACTGAAGGCCGCATGACAGTAATGGTTTTGGTTGGGCACACAGCATAGATAAGTCTCCCGGTGGACCTACTCCTGTGAGGGGACTTGGGGCTGTGAGCCCACCCCTCCCTCCCCGCTCAGGAAAGCATATCGGAAGGCAAGGGGTTGGGGATGGTGTTGTTCCAGGGGTAACCTCGAATTTTCACTCATTCATGTTGAAACAAATTATAAATTTAATTATATAAATTATTCACAAATCACTAACAAAGAATTATTTGGGGTACTTCTCAAAACTGGAAACAACATACTAATAAGATGCTGCCACTGAGACACACAGATCTGAACCAATCCTCTATCCAACGCTCTACAACTTTCCTGACAAATCAACTTGTCTTGGCTTGCACACCTCTGGTGACAGGGAGCTCACCACCACATGAGGCAATCAATTTTCCCAGTGGACAGTTGGTCCAGAGGGGCAGAGAAGTCCTGAGACTGTCGAGTTTGCTCCTGCCTGCAATGGCGGCAGTGTTGCTTAGTGGTTTGTGGGCTTTGAGAATACATTCCGGTTCAAGTCCCAGCTCTTCTGCTCACTACCGAGTCAACCAGGCAGGTGACCAGCCTCACTGGGCCTCTGTTCCCTCGTCCATAAAGAGAAGATGATCGTGCCCACCTCCTAGGATTGTTGAGGGGCAAGTGAGCTCGTGGACAGAATAGCCACCTGGAGAAATAGGTCCTCAATAAGGGGAGCTAGAATGAAAATGACCTCAGAGCTGGCAGGATGCTGACTCCAGCCTTCCCATCACAGACAGGGAAAGGGAGGCCCACAGGCCAAGTGGCACTGCTGTGTCTACAATGTCGGCACCCTAGGGCTGTGTAGAGGGTGGCAGAGAGCAGTGACCTGTGAGTGTGGTGGTGAGGAAGCAGGGACGCAGGCACACCAGGCATGAGGTGCCAGCTCCTCACAGCAGCTTGGGGACCAGGGTCTGTGGCCCCTTTACACGGGAGCCCACGAAAGGAACACCACAAGCTGGGCAGCAGCCCGCCAGTTCCAGGGTGGCTCCTCGGACCCCACCCGCTGGCCTGACCCAGGCCGGGAGGTCTTTCTGGGGCCACTATGCCTTCTCCCAGGCGCCCATGTGCTGTGGGTCCCAAATGACCAAGAGTTACCCCTCAAAGGTGTTTACAATTTCACCTGAACTGTGCAATTTTAGTCTTTTGGGGGCAAAGCTTCCTAAATCGAGTTTCCCTCCTAAGAACCGAATGCAGAGTCAGCCTGGCCTTGCTGGTTCAGGGTCGCAGGAGCGCCCGTGCTTACTGTGCAGCCACCGGGCCCTGGGCACAGCACCTTCGGCCCCCGCGCCGCAGAAGGCGATGACCCAGCTGACAGGGGCGGTGGGCCCGGGGAGAGCCGCGCGTCTGACAGTCACAATCCAAAATGACGTCAATCATAATCACCGCCACGGCAAAAGGCAACTCAGGCCGCAAACTTTTATTGAACTTCACGCCACTAAGAAAATTATTGTGGCACAAAATAGGAGAAACTAAGAGATTAACACTTACAGTTTACATTAGTGTATTGTTTGAAGGGGGAAAATCTTCAGCCTACCTATTAGTCTGCTATGGTTTAACAACAACTGAATAAAAATTAAATAAGTAGCATAATTTCAAAAGAATATTAAATTTATATTTCAAAGCTATTCACATTCAGTGAAACATTTCACGTAGAAAATAACTTGGTGCTCACACAGAACTATCACACCTCGCAATGTGCACGGTGTCATTGTTTTGTGTGTTTGGTTTCTGGGATGACTCTTGTCCACTGTTATCTTCTTAACTTTTTATTTTGAACTATATTATAGATTCAAAGGAAGGTGCAAAGCCGGAGAGAGACCCCGTGCACGGTCCCCCACTCCCCCGTCGTGACCTCTCTGGTTAACTGACTACAGTGAGTCCAGATCAGAGGCAGGAGGCTGAGGCTGGTGCGCCCAGGCTGCTCCTCACCATTTTATCACACGTGTGTTGACCATCACTGCATCTGGGACGCACATCTGTCACTCTTCACACGGCTCTCTGTTCACTGTCTCGAGGTTTAAACCCCACTAAACTCCCAGTGGCCGCGAGAACGCAGATCTGAAGGAGCTCCCGTCTGGTCTGTCCTTCTCTTCGCCCTTGCTGTGCTTTCAGAATGGACACTGACTCTCCCGTTGGTCTCAGGGGTGTGTGACCCCACAGGGGCCGTGCCACCAACCGAGGTCCCGAAACCTCACAAATTCAGGATAAGTGGTCTGTCAGGCCCAGGTGCATATGCCCCCCACTCTCCAAATGACTTCCACGCGGACCACAGTGTCCTCAAGAAGGGAAGAGTGCGTGTGCTAATCTGGGCTCCCACGTGTGTTATAGAAACTCAGTGATAACAGCAGGAGCTGTTTAGGACTTAGACCAACAGGAGGTGTGGGCAGGAGGAGTGTTTGACGACTGACATTGTTTGGAATAGTGGTTGCGTGGTGATAATAAAAAGCAGATTAACTTTTAGTCAGCTTGTTACTGCTCTTAAATCCTGTGCAGAAAATGTACCCCTTATGGCCTTGCTGCGGACCCTGCCTTGGCCCCTCCCTGGGCTTCATAGCGCCTTCGGCCCAGGTTGAAGTTGAAATTCCAGTCTAGGCCTTTTATCTGGGTTGCATGTTAAGTTTTTAAATGACAGGTCCCAGAACAGGGCCGCTGCTTAGAGTTGTGCAGGTTGTTCACTGCACAAGGGTGCCTGGCTGAGGGGCGAGCGAGGGGCTCAAACCCAGCCTGTCCTTGGCTGCTCCAGCAGTGCCTATCTGCACGAGGGGGTGTCTTTATGTCGTTTGTACAAAAATGCTACGTGGGCAATGTTGTGGGGTGAATTGTGTCCCCTAAAGAGATATGCTAAAGTCCCAACTTTCTGGAACCTGCGAATGTCACTTTATTTGGAAATAGGGCCTTTGCAGATGTAACCAGTGAAGTCGAGGTCAGGCTGGACTAGGGTGAGCCCCGATCCGATGACCGGAGGCCTTGTAAGGAGGGAGACTTGGAGACACAGACACTCGGGGAAGACCGCCATGTGACCACAGAGACAGAGATGGGAGAGATGCAGCCACGAGCCAAGGACTGCCAGCAGCCACCAGAAGTGGAGGAGAAGAGGAAGGACCCTCCCCGGGGCCTTCAGAAGGAGCCCGGCCCTGCCCACACCTGGATTTTGGACTTCCAGCCTCCAGAACTGTGAGCCAGGCACCCTCGTGCAGTGAACAACCCGCACAACTGTAAGCAGCGGCCCTGTTCTGGGACCTCTCATTTCAAAGCTCGACATCCAACTCAGGTCAAATGTCCAGCACAGGTTTCTGTTCTAAGCCATCCCGTCTGTGGTGCTGTCTCATGGCAGCCACAGGAAACACACACAGGCAGTGATGGCCCTGTTCTAGGACCCTCCTCTTCAGCCTTCTTAAGTATCAGAACTTTGCTCTATCTCCCTAGAAAACATAACGTTCTCAGCTAGGGTGGAGGTGGGGCTTGGTGAGTCTTGTTCAAGGATCTTAAAGACCTGGTGGCAGAGAGAAAATAAACAAACACATAGCACACAGATAAACACCCCCCTCCCTGGAGCTCTGTCCCACCGGACGGCGGACTGGAGAAGGTGACCGGCGGGCGCTAAGTCGTCACTCCAGGAGAAGGCGGCAGAGGGCGGCGGCCGCGTGGTCATCCCGCGCACACCGGCACTCAGCGTGGGCTCGGCGGGTCAGCGCCAGGCTGGGCTGAGCCGGGGCGGGGGGCACCCTCCACAGCCCCCTCCTCCTCTCCTCGGAACCTCCACGCGCCGACGTGGCTGTCCCGGGGCCGCCCTGGTTCATCATACTCTCTGCGCAGGCGTCGTCCAGGGGGAGAAGCTGAGGCCCGAGGGAGGGGGTCCACCCGAGTCCTCGGTCCAATCGGGGCATCTCCTCGGCCCCCGCCCCGATGCTGGGAAGGCGCCGGGCTTCACCCCAAGATCTGGCACCCAAGACTGCGCCTGCGCAAGACAGCTGGGGGCTGGGGTCGCGGGACGCGACGGGACGGGGCGGTGACTACCCGGGGGCTAGGAGGGCGACCCGCAGCCTCGGCCCCTGTCGCCGCTCTGCCCCGGCCTGCCGCCCCCGCAAGCCGCGCGCCGGTGGAGGGGAGGCCGGGCCCCCAGGACGCCTGGAACCGCCTCCGCCTTCGCCCACGCGGCCTCGGAAACGAGGGCGAGGCTCCCGGGGCTCCTCCCCGCCTCCGCCCCGGCCTCACGCTCCATCCCTCACTCGGGGTGTTGGTATAGACGGTTTCATCTCTGCCCTGGCCCCCAAGTTCCCCGCCGGGCGGCCACCGGCAGACCTTCTGGCGCAGGGTTCGAATCTCGGCTGGGTCCTTGCTGGCTTCCTCGGGCAATGTCTGTGCCGCCTCCAAATCTCAGTTTCCAGCCAGAAAAACGGGGACAATCCTTCCTAAACCCTTAGGGCTCATACGGGTGGCAGCAGGTGCTCACGGCGTCCACCGGCAGGGGCTTCCGAGCGCCGGTTGGTGCTCAGCCCGCGTCCTGCTCAGCGCTGCGAGCGCGGTCCCCTCTGTCCTCTCTCGGGACCCCGAGCGGGAGGCCGCCGTCGTTCCCGCTGGACAGATGGGAGAGCTGGGCCACCGTGGCCGCGATGGCCGGAGCCGGCGCTGACAGGGAGCTGTGACCGCAGGACACACGCAGGAATTGGTTTTGTCACAGAATGTCAGACTGGGAGGCGCCCGCGCCTCACAGGGAGGGCCAGGCCCTGGGCACTGCCGGCTGCCTGGAGGGGGGGGACCCCGGGCTCCGAGCTGTGCTGTCCTCAGGGCTGGCCTCAACCCTTCTGGGCGTGTGGCAGGACTGTCCTGCCTCCAGCCGAGTTGCTAGTGGACGTGACCAATGGGGCACTCTCCGGCATCCCTCTTCCGCTGCCCCGTGGCCGGCGGTCCCCCAGGAGATGCTCTGCTGAGGGACTGGCAGCAGGAGGGGGACAAACTCGACTTCACAGCCGCCTGTCTCGATGGACACGTCCTTCCAACTCTGCCACCACCTGTGTAGCTTGGAGTGAGGGCCCCCTGTCTAGGCCTCAGTTTCTCCATCGGGAAAGTGGGGGGGGGGGGGGGGCTGTACCAATGGCCCCACAGTGATGAGGCTGGAGAGTGGGGTCTGGAAAGAGACAGAGGACGCGGGAGGGAGCGGGTGAGGAGGTGGGGAGGTCCATGAGGGCCAGACGGGATGGAGAGCGCACGAGGTGCAGGGAGAGGGGAGCCCGCGTGGAGGAGAGGCATCCCCCGCCGACACGGGCCAGCCCTGCGGGGCGGCGGGAACCGCGTGGACCCGGCACCCACGGCGGGCGGCGCCCCCACCCTCGGAGGAAGGCCGGGACGGAGGCCCAGGGGCGAAGCGGCTGCGTCCACACCACGGAGCCGCCCCGCGAGTGACAGGGCTGCCGCCCGCCAGCCCCCAAGGCGTTCGCAGGAGGCCCGGCCCCGGAGACGGAGACCCAGGAGAGGGCGCCCGCCGGCGGGGCGCAGCGCGGGGAGGCCCCGGCGCCTTCGGCCTCGGGGCGGCGCAGGAGGGGCCAGGGGGCAGGGCTCCACGGAGGGGGCTGCGCTGGACACCGGCGAGGGCTGCGGGGTCCCTGGCGCCGGGACAGAGGTGGCGTCCGAGGCCCTTGCAGCCCCGCGACCGCAGCAGTTGCTGGAGATGGCGGGACACGCCCCGCCCCGGCGACAGAGGCCTGGGGGACGCCCCGCAGGACCCGCTCTGCTGGCGCGTTGTCCGCCTGGCCGCGCGCAGAGGAGCCTCGGCCTGTCTCCCAGCCCGGAGGCTCGCCGGCCTCGGCGCGCGAACCGCGGACTTCCCGGAGGAGCCGCCACGGCCCCTCCCCGCGCCACGGCCCCGGGCTCCCCGCGGGGCGCACAGCCCTCGAGGGCGGCCCACCGCGCCCACCCGTCGATCCCGCTCGCCAGTCCGCGGCCATCCCGCTGCCGCCCCGGAGGTCCGCTCGGTGGCCGGCCTGGCTGCGGACGCGACGCTGGGCACCTTGCGCAGAGCACCTGCCCCGCGGCCGTGGTCAGCTGGGGGCATGGGCGCGGACCTCTGCCGGAGGCTGGCCCGTGCGCCCCGCCCCGGAGGCTCCGAGCGACATGCGGCGACATGGAGAGAGCCGCGCAGCCACAGCCGGTCACCCTCGCGATGCTTCACTCGTTCACTTAAGTGGCACACACCCACTCAGGGGGCCAGGCTCCCTGCCAGGAGCGCCTGGGCCCTCACTTCCTCCTGCTAGGAGCTAGGCGTCCTGTCAGGGGACAAGAGAGCAAGTGGCAGAGGGAAGCGGGGCTGCAGGTCTCAGCTGGGAGCAGCCCCACTGGGACGTGGCTCAGAAAGTCCCTGAAGGAGGGGCCATCGGCGGGTCTCGAAGGCCCAGCCGGGTCTGCTGGGGGGTCTCAGAGGACTCTCTGTGTGAACCCTCCCTGGACTCCAGACGTCAGTGCTGCCCCACCACACCCTGGCCTAGCACACTCGAGGGCCAGCGACCGAGGGCTCTGCATAGGCTGGTGGGCCTCAGCAGGTCACCCTCCTTTCTTAGCTGGGTGCTCACAACGTGGCAGCTGGGGGGTGGCCGGCTGCATGCAGTCTCATCAGGAGGCCCGGGCGAGGGCGGGCCCACCTTGAAGCTCGCTCAGGCTGCCCACAGAACCTATTTTCTTGCTCTCAGCTCCTGATGGTGCCCTGAGGTCCTGGCCCGGTGGCCCCTCCGCAGGCCCCCTCACAACGTGGCAGCCACTTTGAGGCCTGCAGCAGAACCCCAGTCCCACTGAAAGGGCTGGTCTAGTCAGGCCAGCTCTGGGATAAGCTCCCTTTTGGTCAATTCCACTCCAAAGAGCTAGGGACCTTAATTACACAAGCAGGATCCCTTTTGCCATATAAGGTAACAGGATCAGGCAGTGATGGCCTAGCACACCACAGGTCCACCCACGTTGGAGGGGAGGCCTTACACAGAGCATGTACACCAGGGGGCGATCTTAGAAGCCAGCCTGTCACACTGCCCTCACTCAAACTTCCAGAGACAGATTTTGCTCTATTCTGTAATAAACACATGAAACAGCAAGGCAGTAGACTTTCAGGAAGGTAGACATTTAACATGAAGTGTGCAGATAGGATAGGTTTTCTGCCCGTTTCTACATGTAGCTTATTGTCTGGAAAGGGGCATACAGAACGTGATAGAACATAATGCTGACAGCCTCTTCAACCTCATTTGATTCTATGAGAATACAAGGAAACAAATAATTGGCAGGACTGCTGGACACAATTGTGTGGGTTGTGCACTGCACAACCAGGCAGTGCCATTCACAGCACAGTCGATGACACCCCCAGGAGTTACAAAGTCTGTTAATGGTAGTTCTGGTTATGTAGGTACAAAATAGGTCTCCAGACTTTTCCCAGAGTCTCCAATAGCTGTCCCTAGGCACCAGGAGGATCTATGATTGTAACTCCCTGGCTGAGGACAAGTTGTTGTTGGAACTATCGAATGCAAAACCTTTTGGGCGCTGCCAGCCCACTGATTGGAACAGTAACACCCTCCAGAAGCTGTGAGCGCACCTCGTCTGTCTCTGGAAGCTCCTCCTCCCTTGAGGCTGGGTTGGCAGGTCACCTGCTCTGGGAAGTCCATCCCCACCCCCACCCTTGCTATCAGTTGTGAGCACGTCTGTCTGTCTCTCCCCACAGCTAAGTCGCACTCCTTGAGGACAGATAAAATGCTTTTTTCTTTATCTCTTCAGCATCCAGCAAGTGTCTGGTACATAAAAGGGAGAGAAAGTTCTGGGCTGTTTTTCCTTTTCAAGAGGAAAGACCGTCCCAGCGAGCCTGGTTAGGACTCGATCTGACCAGCAGAGGGAGCAAGAGCCATTGGAGACGCAGGCGCTGTGTGTGTGGGGGTGAGTGAGTGAGTGTGTGTGTGTGTGCGTGCGTGCGCGGCCTCCGCGAGAGCTAGATTTCCTGGAAACACTTACAGCGAGGAACACGTTTATAAGAGTTATTTTTCTGTCATAGTCTTTCCCTTCCCATGTTCCTTGCAAGATTCGTCACATGGCAGCTGCAAAGGCCTGCAAAGGCTCAGGGCTTGGGAAAGCCAAGGCCGTGGCCCCCTTGTCCGCCCGCATTTCAACAGCTGGAGAGGATTTAGATGGAATTGAGGGAAGATGGGAAAGGATGGGCCCTGAGCAGCACTCGCACCCACTGCGGCCTTCACGCAGGTCACAGCTCTCAGCAGCCAGGGTTCTCCAGAGGAGTCAGCCCTCAGAGTCGGTTGGGACTGCCACTGAAGGGAGTGAGCGCCCCATCATCAGGGGTGTGCAAGGAGCTAGAAAGGCAGGTGAGCAATCCCTACTCCACAGACTAGTGTGGGATTAAATGAGATGACGAGTGTAAGGCATCCGGTCCAGTGTCCAGGTGTAATACCAGTATCAGGAAGATTTTAAACTCTTGAGAATTCAGACATGGGAATAGATGGGTTATGTTTCTAAGGCCCCAATACTGTAAACCTAACGGGTGCTTTTGTGGGGGAAAAAATTTAAAAAAAATTTTTTAGATAAGGAAGCACTTCTGACATGGACATGAATATATTGGTGCGGAGAACTGAGCCTAGACTAGCTCTCGGCAGACCACCGCCCCGACTGTCTTTGTACAGCCCCTAGACCGAGGATGATTTTACATTTTCAAGTGGGTGAAACAAATAAAAACGAGGATATCACATGATGTGAAAATTACATGAAATTCAGGTTTTCGTGTGCATCCATGAAGTCTGAGGGGAACACAGCCACACTCGTCGCGGGTGTTATCCGCGGCCGCCTTCACCCTGAGCAGCAGAGCGGAGTTGCGGTAACAGACCTGTGTGACCCCCGCCGCCTCAAATGGCTACTTCTCCGGCCTTTTACAGGAGGAGTTTTGTGACCCCTAATCTAGGCTGTTGAAACTGGCAGGAGAAGGATGCATCCAGTCCAAGCCCTGTTATTTCATTTGGGGAAACTGAGCCTTGGGCAGGGAATGGGCTTGCTCAAGGGCAGCAGTCAGGGGTCACAGGGCCCCCCAGGGCTCTGCAAGGCACGTGGGTATTTCCCATCACGGCCCCTGAGCCCGTCCCAGCATGGAGGGGCAGGTATGAGACTGTGCAGGAACACAGTGGGATGGGGGGCAGGAAAGCCCAGTGCCAGGGGAAGGCGCACCAGGCTCTGGGCCATCCTCTGCTCAGACACCAGGAGGAGGCGGGCTGGCCTACAGCCTGGGGACCAGAGGCTGGTCTTGCTTGGCCTGGCATCCAAGAAGTGGGGCAGCTGTGGCCTCTCTCTGTCCCCTGTGGGTCCCCCTCTCCCCCAAGTCCTCAGGAGGAGAAGGGACGTGTGTCAGGGAGGGCAGGCGCAAGTACAAGTCCCGCTTGAACTTGGCTGTGCCAGCTGGTCTCCTACTTGCTGTTGGAAGACATCCTGGAGGAGGTGTTACTCCAACGCGCACAGGTGGGGGTCAGGGCTGGGAGCAGACCCTGGCCCACGGCACAAGCCACAGAACCTCCAAGGGCTCTGCGCCTGGCACCTGGGGGGCCCGGGGAGCGCGAGCCCCCTCCCCCGTTATCGGGAGGTCCGATCTGTCCTCTGACTGAAGGAGGCCGGGAAGGGAGGGGGGCAGCGGGGAAGGGGAGAGGACAGCGCAGAGCAACAGAGGAAGGAGCAGCAGGGGAGGAGGCCGAGTGAGAGATGGAAGAAGAAAGAAAGAGAGCAAATGGAAGGAAGAGAGAAAGGAGAGCAAAGAAGGAAGGAAAAGAAAAAAGAAAGAGAACGCGCAGCCGTTTCCCGGCGCCTCGTGTCCGGCTGGAGGGACCGGCTCCCCCTGGGGCCTCTCCTTCCAGTCCTGCGGCTTTGGGGGACGGTGACGGGGCGACCCGACACCTGCCAGGATGGGGGGCCAGCACGCGCCCCGTCGTGAAGGCTGGAGCGGCCCTGCGCCGGAGTGGCGTCCAGGATGAGCACCCGGGCGGGGGTCACACTCACCTCCGAGCCTGGCGCGCTTGTCCCCAGCGCGCAGCGCCCTTAGCGCAGGGCACGCTCTCGAGGGCTCCGCGGGGGTCCCCAGGCCTCCCACACCCGGCCTCGCCCTCGGCGCACGCCGCGGACCCCACGGAGTTGAGCTCTGGCGGCTGCCAGGCCCGGCCCGCGTGTGGCCTCTGGCGCCGGGTTCGCAGGACTCGGACCCAAGGTCGCTGCTGAGCCGCCGCCGGCTGAGGGTGGGCGTGAAGTGGGGGCGGGGCCGCCCAGGGGCCTGGAGCTCCGGGGTCTGCGCCACGTCCCGCAGGGTTGTCCTGGTCCCCCGGCCACCAAAAACCGGGTCCCAGCTGAGTCGGGTCACGGTAGCTATTACCCGCCTACGGATCTGCCTTTTACAACTCACACTTCTAAAGAAAACTACACATTCAAAAAAATAGCTACAAAACAAAAATAAAGTCACCGATTCCAAAGGAACAAATCTGTGAATTACCCGAGGAGGGGGATCTGAAGGGGAGAGAGAACGGTGTGTCTTAAGACGCTGCCTCGAAAGGCGACGTGACCCCTGAGCTCACAGGGTCTGAAGCGTTTCAAAACGAGAAGTCCGCGCTTGGAAGTTTTCGTGAAGGAAGGCGGCACAGAGACCCGCTTCTCCAACGAGAAAAGTGCCTGCGCGGCCCCGGAGACGTGGCTGCGGGCGCGAAGACGGGGTAGTTTAACCCCAAGACTTTCTGTTTTGAAGCAGGACAGATGTCACCAATCTTGGATCCGGGCACCAGGAGCAAGAGAGGGCGCGGGCTCAGGCCGGACGGTGCGTTCCCAGCCGGGTCCAGGCGGCCTCCGCCCGGCGCCCCCGCCACCAGCCGCCCCGGCCGGGGGCGATCGGAACCGAGGGCTTAAGAAAGCAGAGGGAGGATGCCCTCGGTTCAGGCGCTGTCGCCGCGGCGCGTCCTGGGGAGGAGCCGGGTTCGGAGCTGCAGGGGAGCGGCCGGCGAGGCCCGTCGGGGCTGGGTTTCCCGTTCTGTCGACCGCGGGGAGGGTGTGGGACGCCCCGCAGGCAGGACGGTCGCACTCGGAGGTGAGCTGATCGGCCCGGAATGAACCTCCCCTCCATTCCCGCTCTGGATTCCGTTTTGCAAAGTAGGATACAAACCCGCTGCAAGTGGGAGAAATAGGGACTCACGGAAACCGGCCGGGGCAGTGGGGGCTGGAGGGGAGCTGGGCCCAGGACCCTCCGGGCAACGCAGAAGCACCCAGACCCCGGCCGCCGGCCTTGCCCAGTCCTGCCCGTTCCAGACTCAGCTTCCCGGTCTGTGCAGGGGTCGGGACCCATCGCCCAAGAGGCTCCAGATCCCCCCTTTCGCGGAGGCGCCGGGGGCGAAGGACGGTTGGGCTGGAGGGGGATGGTCTGGACCTGCGCGCCGGAGCAGAGGGTTGAGGGATTCGTTTAAGGAGGCAGGTGACCCCCTCCCCCGCGTCGCCCTTCCAGCCGGGCTGTGGGGTCCAAGTAGCGGAGCAGCAGTGGGGAGGGGGCCCCACCCGGCGTCCGGGCGGCGCCGCGACCCCCCCGCCACCCGAAGCCCCCCGACGCCCGGCCGCGGGAGAGAGCGGCTGGCCCCGGGCGTGAGGTCACCTTTTCCACTGCGCCCGCCGCGAGCGGAGCGTTTCCGGGATTTGCGCGGCGGCGGCGGCGGGAGGCCCCGCGGGTCCCAGGCGTCGCCCGGCGGCTGCGCCCCTGGGGTGGGGGCTGGGGGCCGGGCGCGGGGGCCCCTCCGCCCAGGCCCAGGGCGCTTCCCCTCTCTAGGCCTCCGTTCCCGGCGGGGAGGTGGGACCCGCTCTCTGGGGACTCTCTGCCGGCCAAGGGCACCGCATTCCCCGGGCAGAGGAAGCCCCGCCGCTGTCTGTGTGCAGTTTTTTCGCCTAAAAGGGGTTTATCTGCGCGTCTGCTTTGGGATCGCGCCAGAGGGAGACCGTGCCTGCGGGGGCGAGATCACAGGCCTACCCACCTAGGGGAGGGCCTTGGGGGGGTGACAGGGCGGGGGTTGGGCTCTTTCAGCCCTTTGGGCCAGTCAAGGCCTCGGAATACTCCCTCCGAGCAGGGCATTCCCCAAAGAGCCCGGGGCCTCATTCCCGTGGCCGCCTGCGCTCAGGCCTCGGCCCAGGCCCCCAGGAAACAGCCCCCGCGGGTGTCCAGGGAGCTGGGGGGGCACTCTGCCGCCTCAGCACCTGTGAAAGGGGATGGGGGGCTGAACAGCGTTAGTCTCCTGACTCACTCAAACCCAGAGGTGAGGCCTGGATCCTGAAATGAACTTCTACCCGCCCCCCTTCCCCCCCCCCAGAGCGCACTGAGGACAAAATGGGCTGGGTGAGGGCTGATCAGTGTGATCCCAAGTCTTCTGATCCGGCCCAGCTTCCATCTGGAGGACCCGAGACCCTCAGGGCAGCAGTTGCCCCAGACAGAGATGGTTCAAAGCCAGGTGGCTTGAGTCAGGGGCCCAAAGAGGAGGTGAAGGCCTGGGCCTACCCTCCAACCATACAAGACCCAGGCGGTGTCCTTGGGAAGATGTGGGGGCGAGGAGGAGGAGGAGGCTGGTGGGTCCTGCCAGGTTGGGGGGGAGGTGAGAGAAAATGCGCCCCATACCACATAGAGAGGGAGCAATAGAAAACCAACTCTGCTTTCTGTGGTCCCTGGGCCTGCGCCTTCCTCTTTCTGGGCCTCAGTTCCCCATCTGAGAAAGCAGGTGTCTGGCCTGGGTGACACCCAAGCACTCAAGTGGGAGGGGTTTCCCTCACCTGTGATGGGGAGGGGTCTTAGCTGGCTGCCCAGGGCTCCAGGAGACACTGGCTGTTCTCTGTTGGCCTAGTGGCTGCTGGGCCAACCCAGGGGGCACAGGACCACCCACAATCTCTCCCATCACTGGGAGGGAGGCCTTCCCTGTGTGGGGTACCATCACTTTTAGTGGGTCCCACACTGTCCCCTTCCGAAGAGCCTGTCACTCAAGGACCACCCATGCCTGGAGTACCTGGCGGCCACCTTTCAGGTCTGATGACTGCTGGGAGGTTTAGAGGGGAGCCCACCAAAGTCACTCTTAGGGCCTGGGTCCTGCCGGAGCCTCTGGTAAGACATTCTCTTCGTCCCTGTGGACCAAGAATCTGGGCCATCTCCCAGACCACACAGCGTCTGGGGCAGGTGCCAGGGCCTAGGAGGGCCTCAATGCCTCACCGCCAGCAGCTGGAGCTAGAGAAACTGTGTCGCCTTGAGGTGGGGCAGGGCCGTGGGTATGGTAGGCCCCATTTCCCAGAGGTGACCACTGAGGGCCCAGGGCAGGGCTCACACGGGAAGGAGAAGTGGTCCAGGACCCCAGCTACAGGACACCCAAGGGGTGGGAGGCATTCTCCCCAGCCTCTTGGGGACACCCATTCACCTCCATGGACACCCCCACTCCTTGCCTGGATGAACTGTGGGCTTCTCTCCAACAGACCCTGTGGTGCTTGGGGGGCAAGACCCCCCCACTCAGTCCTCACAGCTTCCCGGGAGCCAAGTGCCAGCATCTCCTTGGGATAATTCAGAGATTGAGGCCCAGAAAGGGGCAGTGGCTTGCCGGGAGTGGCCGGGCCAGAGAGACAGTCAGTGGAGAGTTCAGCTTTGGGACCGTTCACCCTATGGCTTGGGCTTCTATTCCCGAAAGAAGGAAGAGAAAGAGCTGGAAACGGCTCAGTCCTTCCTCACTCACGTTGGAGCCTAAGGCTCAGAGAGGAACCATGTCACACCAGAGTTGGTCCCCAACACCCAGGGCACCCTGTCGCCCCTCACCCAGTACAGGTTTTCTCCCATGCTCTGCAGCATTTCCTACTCCTGACATCCATCTCTTCCCCTAACTAGGTAGACAACCCACCCCACAGCCTCTGAGGTTGCCAAGGAGGATGTGTCCACGTATCACTTGGCAATAGAAGCAAATCTTGGCTGGAGAACGTTTTCCTCCCAGAGCAGCGAGGGGGAAATAAAGCCGTGCCTGGTAAACTGAAGCGCGAGTGAGTGCACAGGTGCGGCCACTGCTCCTCGAGCTGCACCCCTGCCCGCTGCGGCACCCCTGCACGTAGACAGCCCTGCGCCCTGGCCGAGAGGATGCGCATGGCCGCCTCTTTCCCAGCCGAGCTGCGCGGCCTCCGCCTCTCCTCCTCCCCGCTCTCCGGGGCTCCCTAACCCCGGCCCAGGCCCCTCACTTTCCTAGCTGTGCCCTCCGGCACGGCCCCTCGCGGCCCGCTGGCTCCTGCGCCTCTGGTCTCTCTGCGCACATCTCGCGTCCCAGGCACCGTCACATCTCTGCCTCGCATCTGGTGTGGCCCTCTCTGTCTCGCTCTGGCCCCTCTCTCACCTTTCTCTGGATCCCTCTGCTCCCATCTCTGGGGGTCTCGTCTCCCGAGCTCTCCGGCTCGGCTCTCTCCTTCCTGGGCGTGCGCTCCGCTGGGTCTCCCTCGGTCTGGGTCTGCCGGCCCCTCTCGCGGCCCCCTCCCTCCCACCTCCCTCCCTTTGCAGTCCCTCCCTGGGGCTCGGCCTGGGGG
>NC_060272.1:134988137-135028108 GCF_021613505.1 Equus quagga
CGCAGCTTCATGATCGAGGAGATCCTCACCGAGCCGCCGGGGCCCAAGGGCGCCGCGCCCGCCGCCGCCGCCGCCGCCGCCGCGGGCGAGCTGCTCAAGTTCGGCGTGCAGGCGCTGCTGGCGGCGCGGCCCTTCCACAGCCACCTGGGTACGTGCGGGGCCGGGCGCGGCCGGCTCGGCGGGAGGGAGCGAGCAGCGGCGCCTCGAGGACGCAGCTCCGGGCGGGCGCGCAGGCCCGGCCGCCCTCTCCGCGCGCTCCGGCCGGGAGCCGAGGGGCAGGCGCGGGCCGCGCGGAAACCAGGCCTCGTGCCCGCGGGCCGGGCGGCCGGGAGGGCGTTCCTCTGTCCTTCGCTGCGGCCCTGCAGCCTCCAGCCCGGAGGAGGCCAGGCCCGGGGCCCGAGCCCGCATTCGCGTCGCGGCGCGGGAGCAGACCCCTAACGTCAGACTGCGGGTCAAAGGACCTCGGGCCGCCGGCGCCTGGGCCTGCGCCGCAGAGGGCTGGCGGGAGCGGCCGCGGCTGCCCGAGGCGAAGAAGCCGGGCCCTGGGGCAGAGGCCCGTGTCTCCGAGTGCTGTGCTGGGGGCTGACGCTAGCTCAAGCCGGCCTGGAGTCCCCCGGAGACCGGGGTCTCAGGCGGGCACCCAACCGGCCTCTGCTGCACCGCCGACCCCATAGCCTTGCCTGGGGACAGGAGGCCTGGCCGTGAGCAGCTGCCCGGCTGGCCCTTCCGCTCCAGGTCGGCTGCGTCTCCGTGGAACTCGGGCTGCTGCTCTGGCCCTTTCTGCCCCCGCAGGTTCTCTTCCTTCCCCGGCGGGGCCTGTCTGCCGTGCTGGTGCCCTCTCCACCCTCCTTCCTCTGTCCCACCTCCCCCAGGGATCCCCTCTCCCCCGGCCCCCTCCTCACATTTACCCGCATCTTGCTGGCCCTTGCTGACTCCAGCAAGGCTAGCACGGCCCACAGTCGAATGCCTGTCCGGGAAGGGAGGCCTCCGATGCTCGAGAGGACCCCAGCCCCGCAAGCTGCCTTCCTCAGCGCCCCGCGACCCTCTGGCCGGTGCTGCACGCACCCCGGGGGCGGCAGGGCCAGTGGGTTCGTTTTAAGGCCGTCTCTGATGCAGCCTCTCCGCTGCCTTTTGCCTCCAGCTGCACTGTGGTTAATAATTCGTTTGAAGCGGGCAAAAAGAAAAATCGCTTTAGAACTAATGAAAATGGAAACATGTTCTTGGGGAAGAGCCTAAGCAGTGAAAATAGGAAGGGCAGTTTCCCAGTTCAGGGTGCTTTGGAATTTCGGGGAAGCCCCAGCCCCACTCCTGCTGCCGCCGGGCCGCCCGCCGCGGCGTGGCTGCTGTGCCGGCGCAGAAGAGGGATGTGCGCGCTCCAGGGATAGTCTTTCCTCCAGACGCAGCAAGGCCGATTTGCTTGGGGCAAATCCTCATCTTCCTAACTCGCTGCCATTTCTTCTTGGTTTCCCTTTTCTGTGAAAGACACGCTCTGTGCGCCTGGGAAGTGAGACTTTGTTCATTGAGAATCCAAAAATCCCGGAGGCGCTGGGGCCTGGGGAACGCTGGGCAGAGCCGGGGATGGGGGAGGTCCGGGGACACTGGTGTTGAAGAGGGCCACCTTAGGCGGGTGGCCCAAATCTAGCGCTTCGCGTCCAGGCAGGAAAGTTTTGTGCTGAGTGCCACTGGCCAGGCGCGAGCGCCGGGGCGGCGACGGCGGCGCCGGCTGGTGCCGGGGTCTCCTGGAGGAGGAGACCGGCCCGAGCTCACGGGCTCCCCGCTCTCTCTCCCTGCAGCCGTGCTGAAGGCCGAGCAGGCGGCGGTGTTTAAGTTCCCGCTGGCGCCGCTCGGTTGCTCCGGGCTGGGCTCGGCGCTGCTGGCTGCGGGGCCCGGACTACCCGGTGCTGCGGGCGCGCCGCACCTGCCGCTGGAGCTGCAGCTGCGCGGGAAGCTGGAGGCGCCGGGCACTGGGGAGCCGGGCACCAAGGCCAAGAAGGGGCGTCGGAGCCGCACGGTGTTCACCGAGCTGCAGCTGATGGGCCTAGAGAAGCGCTTCGAGAAGCAGAAGTACCTCTCCACACCCGACAGGTAGCGCGCGGCCAGGCCGGGCCCAGCGGGTGGGGGAGGGGGCTGTTCGCCCTGCTGAAGGTGCACCCCGCTCTTTCCAGAATAGATCTCGCGGAGTCCCTGGGCCTGAGCCAGTTACAGGTGAAGACGTGGTACCAGAACCGGCGGATGAAGTGGAAGAAAATAGTGAGTGTGCCCCTGGCTTCTGAGCCCTGCTTGGTGCCCTTGTGCCCTTTAAGAGCTGCTCTCCGGTCCACACTGGAGACTTCTGCCCAACCCTCTGGATTCTGGCTTTTCTCCGTGCCTGGTGCCCACAGGGACCCTCTCTGCTCTCTCTGTCCCTCTGGGTGACCTAGGACAGACCTCATTCCTTTGTGCTGCGCTGCACCCTGAGGCCTGTGGCAGCCTTGAATCCCTCGGCCAGAGCCTCTGGTTGCTTTTCCCCAGCGGTGCTCAGACAAATGGCTGCCACTTCCCCGGGGCTAGGTGCGGCCTCCGGTGGCCTTGTCGGGCCCTCCAGGACCTGCCTGGGCACAGGGCGCCGCGTCCCGGGTTCCCGGTCCCAGCTCACAGTGGTGCCGGCTGTCCCCCGCGCAGGTGCTGCAGGGTGGCGGCCTGGAGTCTCCCACCAAGCCCAAGGGGCGGCCCAAGAAGAACTCCATCCCCACAAGCGAGCAGCTCACGGAGCAGGAGCGCGCCAAGGAGGCGGAGAAGTCGGCGGAGGCGCCAGGCGAGGCCAGCGACAGGAGCCGCGAGGACTGAGCGCGGCAAGGGGTGCGGCCCGGGACCCTCGCGCCGCCGGTGGCCCCCTCAGCCCGCGGGAAGCCGCGAGCCGGCCCTTCTGCACCCACGCCGTTTGCTTTCTAAACGTTTTATTATCTTGAATGCGGACAGTTAGGGGCCAAACAAGGAAGGACACAGACCTTGAAGCCAAACCCCGGCCCCGGTGCGCTCCGGGCCCTGGCCTGGAGACTGGCGTCTGGCGCTGCGGAGGGTCGCCTCCAGTCGGAGCTCCGCGGCGCCGGGCGCCCCACGCGCATTCACGCCCCGCTCCTCTCCCGCACCCCCACCCGCCTCGGCCGGTTCCGGACGCCGCCGGGCGCACTCCCGCTTCCGCGCGTCAGGGACCCCGCTGCTGGAGCAGGCCACCACGGCCGGCCGGAGATGGCGCCCGGACAGCCCGGCGCTCGGCCCTGCAGCTGGGTCCCCGACGTCGCTGGGGCCCCTACCCCTCTCTTGCGAAGACGGTGATCTTTTTTCCAATAAAATATTTTATGACACCGCGGGGCTTGATGAGGGGGTTTCTGAATCCAAGGGGGTGGGACGGCAGAGGAGGCGGCGAGGAAACAGGGACACTCGCAGTGGCTTCTAAACCCTCATTTCCCGGGGCTACATGGAAGCGAGCTGTGACCTGCTCCACTGGCTCAGGGAGCTCGGTTGCTGCGGATCCTAGGAATCGCTTCCACTCTGCGCATGAGGGCCAGGCTGAGCCCCCTGCCCTCCTTCCCAGGCCAAAAGCGTGAGAGCCCTAAGCCACCGCGGGGCTCTCTGGGGAAGTGGTTGGGGCTAGAGCTGCTCCATTTGTTGGTTCAGTCTCCTGGGACATGAAGGACCGACTGTGAGGTCCTTCAGATGGTCGCAGCCAGCCATTCCTGAAGCTGACAGGGAACCGAGGACTGGACGTTCACACAGAGGCCCGCTGCCAGCAGCAGCTCAGTCCGCAGCGGCGCCTGCCTTCGGTTTTCGTTTTCCGCGGTGCACGCAGGGCAGAGGCGCAGGCCGCGGAGTCCCGACTCTGGGCATGAAGACCCCTGACCCAAGCAGAGGACCCCGAGCTCCCGCAGGCGCCCTGTCCAGGGCCGCAGCTTGGTGGCACGTGCCCGCAGGCGCCCCTCTGCACGCTGAGGGCTTCAGTCGCCTTCTCTCTGGTCTAGGCTGGTCTCCGAGCTCGCGCGCGGGTTCCTGTCCTTGCGGCTTCCTAGGAAGACAGTGACGGAGGTATGGGGATGGAGACATGGCCACTTTGCTGGTTAAAGCGCAGGGAGTGACCCCAACTTGGCCCTGCAGAGTTCTAAGCGGTACCAGGATTCCACCAGGCCCTCCAGGAGCGAATACAAGGGAAAGAGGAACGTCGTGCTCGGACGCCGGCTCCGCGCTGCAGAAACTGAAAAGGGCTTTCAGGGCCTCCGCCTGCGATGGCTACAGCTTCCTTTTCAAATCGTGGCTTAATCGTCCCTTCCTGAAACCTGCGCTTGGATTTCCGGTCCCCGAGCATCTCGGGCCTCGGTTTAGGCCCGAGGAGGGAGAAAGACAGTGCTTTCCGAGGGCTGCAGGCGATTCTCTGCGCGCCTCTGCCCCGCAAGTTTGGGAAACCAGCTCCCGCTCGAGGCTCTTAACCTTGCAAACAGCTCCCAGACTCCTGGCCGGCCCGCGTCCCCTGAGGGGCCCGAGAAAACCTGCGCGACCCTGGCGCGTGGGAAGGAACGGATCATCAGTGTGTGACTGCGCCCCTAACCCCTTCTGGCCCTGAGAGTTACCCCGGGGTCGGCTCAAGGTAGCGGTCCTCCGGTGACCCTCCCGCGCGGCCCGGCGGGCCGAGTGAGGCGCAGGGCTGCGTGTAATCCTCCCTGCTTCAAAGGGGAGGGTGGCGCGGTCCCAGAAGCTGCCCCAGGTGGGCCTGGGCGACCGAGAGTCCAGCCACGGCCTTTGTTAGCCACGAGGAGTTGTAGAAGAAAGGAAAGTGTAAGAGGAGAGAGTGTAAGAGGAGAGAGGTCCGCTCTGGGTCCTCAGGTTTTCAGGATCTGACCTTAGGCAGATTGCCCTCGGTTCCGCGGCGTTTCCCCAAGACGCCCTCACTGCACTGGACGAAAGGGCCGCCAAGGACCAAGACTCTAAATGGAGGGGGGGCGAGGGGAGGCGTCCGGCGAATCCGGCTGCAGAGCACAAAGCCCCCAATACTCCAGAGACTATGGCCCCCTCGGCTCCTCCAGGTACAGATGGGGAACCTGAGCGGGCACTGCTGTCGCGAGGTCACCAGCCGGTCAGGGGTGAGCTGGGCCCCAACGAGGGGTCTGGGTTCCAGCGCAGGCGGGGGTGGAAGGGGTTTCTGTCACCGCCTGCGCCGCTGTGCTCCTCTGCGGACAGGGGACCGGCGACCGCAGCAGACGAGCTCTCGAGGCCGGGGGAGGAGTGGGCGGCCGGGGCTTCCTTGCTTGGGGGTCCCTGTGACCCCACGGGATCTCGGGGGCAGCCAGGAGAAGCAGAGGCGCGGAGGTGAGCCATCTGACGCCGACCTGAGACTTCGCGCACGGCCCGCGGGGCCGGGACTCGGCGTAAAGGGCCGCATCCCATCCACGGAGGAGACGGGTGCGCCCGGCCCGCGTGCCACCCGCCCGGGCCACCCAGCGCGGAGACCCCTCCCCGCCCGGAGCAACCGCGCCCCCACTGCAGGCCGGGGCTCGAGGTGGGAGGGTCCCCTCGCCCCCTCGCCCCCTCCGCCTCCCCGCACATCTCTCCTCAGCCCCAAGGTCCTGGGAAACAAAACCCGGAGGCCGCGCAAGAGAGAACTGGGTCGCGGCTTCGCCTCCGGAGCTGGGCAGAGGCCGGGGAGGGAGCGGGCTCGGGCGTCTCGCGAGAGCCAAGGCCCTGCGGTGCGGGTGGGGGAGGGGGTTGGGTGGGGGTAAGTGGGGGTAGGTGGCGGGGAGGGGAGCGCCCGCGGCGGCCGCGACCCTGGGGACGGGCAGGGCCGGCGGCGCTCCGGGGCGGGCGCGAGATGCGCGCTGCGTGCGCTGTCTTGGGAGGAGGGCTGGGCCGTCAGAGGGACTTTGGGGAGGGCTGGCTGAAGGACCGGGCCGGGGCGGGGGGCCTCTGACCCTGACCCTGAGCCAGTCGCTCTCCGGGTCGGCGGAAGCGGCGGCCTGGCCCCGCGGGCGGCGCGGGAAGCGTCTGGGGAGGGGCGGGCCCGCCACGCCGGGGTCCGCAGCGGGTCCAGAGACTCGGCGCTGGTTCTCGCGGAGCCGGGCGCAGCGTGGGCGGCGGCTCCCCACCCTCCCCTGCCATCCCACCTTGTAAACATAAAGGCCACTCTAGTTTATTCCCTTTCCCTGGCTTGATTTCTCTTCGAGGGTCCCTGGTGGGAACCCAGAAGATGGACGAAAAGAAACGCAGGCCCCGGGCCACGCTAATGGCGGCCAGGTGCGAGGCTTGCGACTCCTGGAGTGGAGGGCGCGCTCTTATCGTACCTACCGGGAAACTGAGGCACGGAGCCGCGCGGCCTCTCAACCTGGAGTGAACACCACTTCCTGGCTCTTCCCAAGCCCCAGGATCCGAGGAGAGACCAGGCATCCCCTTCGTTTTGGGGCGCCTTATTTCATTTCTACGATCAAGGGGAGCCCTGCCCCAGCAGTGACACCTCTGATCCCCCTGGAGATCCTGTGTCCAGAGAGGGGACCAGCTGACCCCCAGAGCCTCTGCCCCAAGGCCTCTCCAGGGGCTGTAGCCAGGCCAAGGAGGACCACAGACGCCAGTCCAGCCCCTCCAGCTCAGCCTGGGCCTGGGCATTTGGAGCTGAAGGGAACTTCCCAAACGCCACCTTCCCAGCCTTACTCCAGGGAAGTAAGGGAGCCCGGACTCCTCTCTCCCTGTGGGTGGGCAGGGCAGGAAGTTGACAACAGCCACAGGCTGTAAGCTGCGAGTCAGCCTGGCTCTGGGCCGAGCTCTCGGCTGGCCCTGGTCCCTGGGCCGCTCCACACACATGGTGCAGTGGACGGCAGTCCTTCTCTTGTGTGAGGGAAGCCTGGTGGAGGCAACCCACCATAGGCCTCCCCACCCAGGCCTCCCCGCCGGCCCCTCCCCAACTGTGCAAGGGCGTCTCCCTTGTGTGCTTCATCGTAAGTCTCTATCACTGCATCTCATCAACTTGAAGACAGCATCTTCCCTTTTCTGAAATCTGGGTTCACCTGACAGTTGAGGGGGTGTCCCAGGCGCTGCGGGCCCCGTGCCTGCAGGATGCGACCGTCCCCATTGCAGGTGTCCCAGTTGGACAGCGGTGGCCCCTCCCCTCTCTGGCACCAACCCTCGAGGGAGAAAGCCAGGAAGCCTTCAGCTGAGCGGGACCTTCCATGAGGCTGAGGTGCAGGGGACAGGGCAGCAGCAGGGAGGGAACTGGGCGGCTCACCGTCAAGGCCAGGCCTGTGGGGCAGGGCAGGGCGGGCAGCTCTGACCTCGAGCAGGTTTTGGGTCACCTCAGTCCACTGGTTTCCTGGTAGTTTCTTTTACATGTAAACTCGGTAGTGATCTGTGCTGGAAACCTATGTCTTAATAGGCGCTAAAGAGATCTTTGATAAAAATCCCAGGTGATAGGAGAGCACTGGGTCGTGGCTTCCTTGGCCATGTTTTTTAAATTTTCTTTCTTAGTGATTCAGGAAAGAACGGCATCTGACATCAGCGGCGTCATGGACTCTCATATTAATCAAGCACTTATTTGGACCACTCACTCATGTGACAAGCAGTTACTGAGTGTGGCAGGGGCTCCCAGCGCTGGGACACAGGACTCACCCGTCGTTGATCCACTGACCGCTCAGTAAGGTGGGTGCCGGACTCCTGTTTTGCATGCACTGATACAGCTCAGAGATGTGAGGCAACTTGCCCAGGGACACACAGCTATTAGCAGCAGAATTCGGATCTGACTTCAGCTCTGTGAGTCTCCACTGCCCCTCTCTCAGCAGCCTTGAGGTTTGGCTTGGGGTGTCCCAGATGCCTCAGGGTCCCCAACAGCCTCTGCTTCTGGGAATGAGTCTCATCCACTTGTTCACCCCTTATTTATTAAATGCCTGCTGTGTGCCAGGCAAGGAGCTCACGCTGGAAGTGAGGAGCCTTGGGTAGAAGGCGCAGAAGCCACAATTAAATGCACAAGATGATTTCAGGGAGTGACAGATGCCTTCTAGAAAATAAAGCAAGTGATAGACAATGGGGGGGTGCTTTAGTCAGAGTGGTCAGAGAGGGGGTCTCTCAGGAGCAGACCATTCGGTTGAGACCTGACTGACAAGTAGGAGTGTGTGCCAGGCAGCAGCATAGCAAGTGCAAAGGGCCTGCAGCAGATAGGATGTTGGTCCAGAAGGCACGGGAGGAAGGTCAGAGCGGTGGGAACCAACATGGAGAAGTGGGCCGGGTAGTGGGTGAGGGGGCGAGGAGGCGGGCCCTGGCGCTGTCCGGAAGGCGGCGGGGAGGAGGCAGCAGCCTGACTCCCGCCTAGGGGGAAGCCTCCGCCAGCCCAGCCCCTCCTCGTTCATTGCGGCCACCAGAGCCCCGCGGCAGCTCCGCCTCCGCCGGGCAATTTGCTTTTTTTTCTTTTTCATAAGGATGCAATTTTCTGCGTGCTTTAAGGACATTAGGAGGGCGTTTGACAGACGCGCATGCGAAACGCATTAGAGGGGCTCGGGCTGTGCGGAGGCGGCGCCGCCCGCGGGCAGGGGCAGGTGGAGGCGGTGCGGCCTGGGGACCGGCCTGGGGGCAGAAAGGCAGAAACCGGGGAGAGGAGAGAAAAAAGAGAGGTGGCGAGAGAGGAGATGTAAAAACGGACACGGTACTGTAGAGCGTCTCAGAGAGAGAGAAGGGGGAGAGAGCCGAGGGGGCCGTCAAGACAGAGCCAAAAGGGGGGACGGAGCAGGGGAAGAAAGGTGGAGAAAGGGGCGGAGGGGATGGTGGAAGCTGAGGGAAGGAGTGGGTGCAGGCCCAGCCCTTCCTGGGGGCCTCCCTGGACCGCCAGGTGACCTGGAGCACAGAAGTCAGCGTGGCGGCCAGGTAGACAATGGGGACACCGGGAACACTCTCAGGCCCTTTGCCCTTGGCTGACTCCGGTGTTGCAGCCTCTCAAACATGCCACGCCCCTCCTTCCTGGGCCTTTGCACGTGCTGTTCCCAGGCCTGCCATTTCCTTCCCTGAGCTCCCCCTGTCCTGCCTTCAGCCTGGCTCCCCCTTGATCCCCAGCCGCCCGCTCTGACCCCGGCCTTGCTGGCTGGCGCTCACCAGCTCTGACGCCTTCTGCGTTTGCCTGGGGTCTGTCTTGGGCTGGGAGGGCTCAGTCCTGGCGCCGCCTGAGGGCCCCTAGCAGCAGTTCCTCTCCACCTGGCTTTCCCTGCAAAGTGAGGACACTGGACTTGCAGACGGGCAGACCTGGGTCCAGACCCGCTGGCTCCCGCTGGGCAGGTGCCCCCTGCAGATGCTCAGACGACTCGGGGAGCCTGGACGCCCGGCTGGGCTCTTCCCTTCCCGGGTTTCTGTAGGGCTCCTCCTTCCTGCACCTTCCAGGTGTCGCGTGAGGATGTGGTGCCGGGTGGCCCGGGTGCTCTCCCTGGCTTTGTGAGTGCCCCAACGCCTGCTCCACTTAAGGAGCACCAAAGCCGCCTGCCTTGGTTAGTCCTCATCACGGTTAATCCTCTTCACTGACCCTGAAGTCCTCCGAGGGAGAGACGAGCGAGTCCACTCCTCAGAGGAGGACACTGAGGCTTGCCCGCGAGTGCACAGGCAGAGCTGGGGGTGAATTCGGCCAGAGCGACCTCCTGCACCAGCGCCCTGTCCTCACCCGGGAGTAGACCCCCACGAAGGCTGACCTGAGCCATGGGGCCAGCTTGGCTCGGTGGTCAGAGGCACCGGTTCTAAGCCAGGCTGAATGCGTGCAAACCCTGACTCCACCACTCGTTAGTTGTGTGAGCTTTGGGCAAGTTACTTTCTGCTCTGTGCCTCAGTTTCCCTCTCTTTAGAATAGGGACCAATGATAAACTCTCACAACCTCCTTGAGGTACCTGACCACCCGGCAAGTGGAATTTCCCCCACAAAGCCTTGGGGATCTGGGCCGATGGGAGCTCTGGGGGTGTTGGCAAGACAGCAGCCCCCACAACTCCCTTTGGTTGTCTCCGTGGCACTGACCACTGTGTTCAGTTTTCTGAGAGGTCGTAGGCTGGATTTCTGGCCGTCTCTCACACTGGTGTGTCTGCCTCTCTTGCTCCCATCTGCCTGCCCCCCGCCCCATGCCTGGGATGGTGCCAGGACATGCAATCCCTATGGGCAGAGGAGGGGATGCCCCCTACAGGCTGGAGGTCCTGGGGCAACCCCCGTGCGCTGAGGACGCAAGTGAGGATCTTGTAAGCGAGAGCTTGGCCGTCACTTGGACAGATGGCTCTAGAAAGCAATGCCCCTCCTCCCAGGGCCTTGTGGTGGTAAACTGAGGCAGGGGCAGGGTGACTGGCAGGTTACCAGCCACCTGGGAGAGGCCCTGGGGGGGCTCCCCTCGCTTGGGGTGGCTGCTTGAGGCCTCAGGGTGCGTCATTCCTACCTTGCTCTTCAACAGCTGCCATCTGCCCCGGCCAGGCCCAGTGACGAGGCCAGCGCCCCCACCCACGCCCTCCTCTCACCACCCTCTGCTGGCCGTTCATTCCCTGTCCCACCCTGGGGGCCCTCGCGACCTCCAGAGCTCCCTGCCCCGCCTGCGGCACTGTTTCCGCCCTCTGCTGGCCCGCCTCAGATCCTTTCCAGGGGCAGCTTCTCTCAGAGACCTCCCTGGCTCCGTCTCAGTCTGGGGTGGGCACTTTGGGGTGCTCTCACGTCTCTCAGGCTTGCCCAGAACCTGGACAGCCACACACGTTACCTCCAGGCTGTGGGCAGACACTGTCAGGCCTGCAGTGAATGAATGAATGAGTGATGGGTGCTGGTGCTGGCCTCACGCAGGCTAAGTGCTTCTGCGGCCACCAGAGCCTGTCCTCGCAGGAACTCACACCCCCACAACCCCAACAAGCAGTCCCCAACCAGTGGCTGCTGGGAGTTGATGGGTAACCGTGGCCCTCGCCCCAATTGCCCCAGTGGGAACTTGCTGGAAAACATACCTTTGTCTGCTGTGTGGCGTTCTGTCCTCTAACGTGAGTGCATGGGGTGAGCTCCATGGAGGGCAGGCAGGAGGGTGGCCACAACACCAGCCCCACTGAGGCTCTGAGTTATTGGGGCTCTGTTGTGATTTTATCTGAACCAGAGGATAGCTGCCAAATGAGGTTTGAGAGGGCTAGATGCAATCGAGGCTTTCTGAGGACCCCTCCCAGCTCAGAGCATCCGCAGTCATCTGATGCTGTCTGTCTACCTTCAAGCAGCCGGTGGCTTTGCTTCACCCATGCAGCAGCCACCCTGGTGTGTGAAGAGAGGAGGAGAAAGGGCAGGAGCAGGACGAGGAAGGGGGAGCAGGAAGGAAGCAGAGGATGGAGAGGGGAGAGGAGAGAGCAGAGAAGGACACCCATGCTGCCCTGATGTCTGGTCTGTGTAATGCTAGCAGCTGCTGTTCAGAAACTTCTGGACGCCTGCCCGCAGTTCCCGCTTGTCAGGGAGACCTTGGGCGTCGTGTGAAGCAAGCTAGCGGGAGCCCTTCTAAGAAGGGGCAGCGTGTTTCTCTGCAACCACAGCCCTGCCCGGCGGCGCAGCGGACGGAGGACCTGCAAGCCAGGAGGAGGGAGGGAGGACCCAGAAACCAGCCCATGGGGGGTCTGGGGGAAGAGCCAGGCCGGCTGCTCTGAGATGTGCCATTCATCCATTCGTGGGCTCATATCCTCACTCCTCCTTTGATCCTGCAACAAAAAGCGATTTATGCCTAGTGATGCGCCCATGTTCACAGCAGCATTATTCCCAACAGCCAAAAGGTGGAAACAACCCACATATCCATTGCTGGATGAATGGATAGGTAAAATGTGGAATGCGCACACAATGGAATAGTACTCAGCCTTTAAAACAAGGAAATTCTGACACAGGCTACAACACAGATGAACCTTGAGGGCATGATGCCCAGTGAAATAAGCCTGTCACAAAAGGGTAAACACTCTGTGATTCTGCTTCTATGATGACCTAGAGTCCTGAAATTCGTGGAGACAGAAGGTAGGATGGTGGGTGCCAGGGGCTGGGGGAGGGGGCTGGGGGTGAGTGAGGGATGGGGACAGAGTCCAGTGTCACAAAGGAAAAGAGTCGTGGGGCTGGATGGTGGTGATGGCTGCACAACAGTGTGAATGTGTTCAATACGCTGAGCTGTGCACGTAAAAATGGGGGACGTGGTAAATTTTATGTTATGTTTACTTTAGCACAATAAAATAAAATCTTAAAAGAAAAAAGTATGTTCTAGCTCTATCCACTGACTATTCCTTGAAACAATAAATCCAGTAGCAACGTGCATGCCTGGCGCCCTCACTGTGGACTCAAAGTAACATTTCCCCCCGCAAGGAGCCAGGGGTCTGCAGAGATGTGGCTGGTCTCTGGGTCCAGAAAGGGACAAGGTGACCCCGGCACCTTGTCATAACAGACTGCAGGGACAACAGGGCACCTGTGAGAAGGACCAGGGGCCAACGAGAAGAGACTCCACAGGCCAGTTATGGGATAATTTAGCAACAAGAACAGCAATGGTTGGAGACATGTCAAATATTGGAAAACATCAAATATAAACTCGACTTTGTAATGATACTAAGGAAAATTAATTAGTTGCTTTTGGAGGATGCTAGGTGTGATGGACTGAATGTTTGTGTCCTTTTCAGATTCATATGTTGAAATCCTATTCCCTAAAGAGACGGGTTGGGCCCTGGGGCGAGGAGCGGGGCCAGGCTGGTGGCTCCATACTGCATGGGTCTCTGGGAACCAGTCCTCGGGGCACGACGGGGTCCCCTTTCTCCTCTGGGAGGCTGCTGCCCACAAAGAGGTGCTTTCTCCCAGTGTCAGCGGCCAGGGATGCCCTCGCAAGGGGGTGAGCTCCCCGTCACGGGAGGTGTGAGATGTGGGAGGGGCCGTAGGAGGCCTGCTGTGGCAGGTGGGGCGGCCTCTGAAGGCACCTCTGGCGCTTAGAGTCGTGGTCCTTCTCTCCAGCCTGTAAGCCAGGAAACAAGCTCAGGAGGAGTGGACGAAACCCAGGGCGTCCTTCCTGCCCGCAAACCGCAGGGCCAGCAGCCCTGCCGCGGCGTCTGCTGGTGGGCGAGGTGTGGGGAGCGGGGACTGACGGTGCTGCTTACTGTCTGGGGGCAGGCCTGGACTCCATGTCCCCATCCAGGGAGCGCTGACCCGCTGGGGGCACGGGGGCTTCCCGCACATGTCTGTGCCCCTTCCCTGCCGGGGTCTATGTCTGCAGGACCAGCCCCCGCTCACTCCGTTTCACCACAAAGTGCTGTTTGTGATTTTTTCAAACACACTCTCTCTGTGAGTGACTCATGCATTTAAAATTATTTTAATATATTTTACACACTTGTGCATAAATGGGGCCGTGTGTTTCTTCGTATTAAAGGCGTCTTATTCCGGCTGGTCATAATGTGATTGGGAGGCTCTCTGCCGAGCCCGGGTATTTATAGGGAACCGGAGAGGTAAACAGCACTGAGGGCAGCTCTGCCTCGGGGCATTCCGGCCATGCCGGCCATGCCTGCGCCCTACGTCCCCTCTGGGGAGCCCCGACTCCAGGGCCAGGGCGTGTGGGCTGCAGGCCTCCTGCGTGTAGCAGCACAAGCTGCCGGGGGCCCCAGGACCGGCTCAGGGCCAAGGGAAGGGATGGTCAGGCGAGCACTGTCCTCGCATCCTGGTGCAGACACTGTGGGCACAGGGGTGGACCAGGAGGCCCAAGTCTTGTCCTTGTGGAGCCGACGTGCTGCATTTTCACGAACCTGCAAAGTGTCAGGTTAGCCCTCTGGGGCCAGCTCTGCTGCTGTCAGCTCCTGTGGCTGGGAGGTGGACGTGTGAATGGACCCCACCTTCCTTCCTGCTCTCCTTGAGGCCCCTGGCTCCCTCAGGCTCCCCCATCCCTCTCCACTCCAGCCCTCCCCTCCTGTTGGCCTATACTGTCCCTCCAACACCTGCCCCGGGGTAACACCTGCCCCAGGGCCTTTGCCCATGCTGTTCCCTCTGCCGCAAAGCTACTCCTCAGAGCCAACTGCCTCCCAGAAGCCCCTCACTGCTGCCCTCTCCCTGCCTCAGTGTTCTCCTAGCATGGATCCCTATCTAGCGAATTATCTGCCATTTTTATTTTGTCTTGTTTCTGTCTGTCTTTCCTTCTGCAGTGCAATCTGCAGCACTTTTCTCTCCTTCATCCGTCCTATGTTCTCAGCTTCCAGGACAGCGCCTGGCACATAGTAGGTGTCTCATAAATATTTGCAGACTGACTGGACGGATGCGTTGATTGATCATCTCGTCTCTCGGTGAATGTATTGCCCACATTTTCATCGGGTGTGTACGGGGGTGGAACTGCTGGCCCCAAACACGCATGGACTCGGATCCATGGAAACTGCCAGCAGCCCTCCTCCGGGCCCCGCCCCAAACTCCCCTGTGGGATCGGAGCGGCTCCCAGAGTCCCTGCGCTTGGCACTGCTGGCCTCTTCCATTTTACCTGCTCTGGCTGCAGCTGGGGTGGCGGCTCGCTGGGGTTTTAATTTGTGTTAGTGCCTCTCCTGTGTTTACTGCCACGTGGATGCGCCCTCCTGTGAGGGGCTCGTTCACGACTTCTGACCAGTTTCCTACTGGGCCACCTGGTGTTTTTTTAATTAAATTGTAGGAGACAGTACATATTCTGGATAAAATCCTTGGTCACTGCCTGGGTTGCCAAGAGAACCTGGCCCCATGACGCGACGTGTGCCCACTTACGCCCTCCTGCGTGTCTTAATTTGCATCTTAAGATGGAACCTAGAATACAGCACAGAGCTGGAGAAGGTGAAAAAACAGTGGGAGCTGGGGGTGCGCTGGGATGCCCATCCTCAGACCCGCCCTAGGGAGGGGCCACAGGGTTAACGGGGACTAAGAGAAAGGTGCCTTTTGGGCTTGCTTTCCCAAGACCTCTTCTTTCTCTTTTGCCATTATCTTATCAGTGGTTATATCAACACATCACCGTACGAATGTGGTTGGAAAGGGAGGCATTCAGAAAATGCACTCAGGAGGAGCATGGGTCCCCAGCCCCAGCCCATGCCCCACCCTGCCCTGGCCAGCTGCATCCTGGATACTTTGTGGGAATGCCCACCTGACTCCCTACTCTGGTTAACTACTGCTTTCCTTTCAGATTCAATTTAGTGGCTGCCTCCTCCAGGAAGCCCTCCACACTCTTCCGAGGCTAGAGTTGAAGCCTCCGTGGTGCTCTCACAGGTCATTCTCTTGAACTGTCGTTGTCCACTTATCTGTTTCCCCAACCGCCTGGGTGACCCGAGAGGTAAGGGCTAGTGCTTCCCTGGGCACTCAGGACCTCATGCCTGCACACAGTAGGCCCAATGCACAGGGGGTACTCAGTGCATGACTTTGAGTGCCCAACGGAGCCACAAGTCCGAGTCTTGGACTGTGTCCTCTGCCCGGTCGCAGAGGCTCCAGAGTGAGGATCATGTCAGGGCTGTCTCGTCCTGAGTCCCGAGTCCCACCATGTGCCTTTCCCACCTGCGCACCTGCTCCACGACAATCATTTGCCTCATGCTTCTCTTTAGATCTGTTCATTTTTTTTGGTTGGTAGATCTTTTCATTTATTTCATAAAAATCACAATTTCTTGTTTCTGTATTTCAGAATTTTCCAATATCTTTTTATTAAAATAGATCTTATTTTTAGAGCAGTTTTAAATTCACAGCAAAACTGAGAGGAAAGTACAGAGAGTTCCCACATATCGCCCCCTGCCAAATGCACAGCCTCTCCCACTATCAACATCCCCACCAGAGGGTACGTTTGTTCCAGTCGATGAACCTACACTGACTCATCATCACCCAGAGTCCACAGTTCACACTGGGGTCCCCTCTTGGTGTCGTGCATTCCACAGGTTTTGACAAATTCATCGTGTCATGTATCCTCTCTCATGGTAACATACAGAGTGGTTTCAATACCCGAAAATCCTCTGTGCTCCACCAGTCATCCCTCCTCCAACCTGAGGCAACCCCTGAACTTGGTGCTGTCCCCATAGTTCTGCCTTTTCCATGATGTCACAGAGTTGGAATGTCGCAGTGTGCAGCCTTGTCAGATCGGCTTCTTTCACTCAGTGATGTGCATTCCGGGTTCCTCCATGTCTTTTCACGGCTGGACGGCTCATTTCTTTTCAGTGCCGAATAATATTCTGTTGTCTGGATGAGGCACAGTTTACTTACCCCTTCACCCACTGAAGCACGTCTTGGTTACTTCCACGTTTATTATGAGTGAAGCTGCTGTAACCTCCGCATGCAGGTTTTTGTGTGGACACGAGCTTTCGGCTCCTTTGGGTAAATGCCACGGAGTGTGAGTGCTGGATCACATGGTGAGAGCTTGCTTAGTCCTGACCCTCAGGACCTCAGAGAGCGACTGTGCTTGGAGATGGGCCTCCACGGAGGTGAGCAAGTTAAAAGAGGCCGTCAGGGTGGGTTCTAACAAGGTGTGACTGGCGTCCTCATAAGAAGAGGAGGTTAGGACACAGACGCGCACAGTTGGGCGATCACCTGAGGACACAGGGAGGAGACAGCCGCCTGCATGCCCAGGAGAGAGGCCTCCGGGGAACCAGCCCTGCCCACACCCTGATCTCAGACTTCCAGCCCCCAGGGCTGTGAGAAAATAAATTTTCATTCTTTTAGACCCTGTCCGTGGTATTTTGTTACAGCAGCCCGAGCAAACCAACACGATCCCCTGGAAGTGTTTCTGTTTGTGGGGTATTGAACTTTAAAATTCTGCTGGAGCTTCTGGAAACAAATAAAAATCAGTCTAGAGGCTCAGGTCCACAGCTGGCTCTATTCAGGGCCCATTTGCACTCCTCACTGGCCCCGAGCCACAGGCGGGGTCAGGGAGGTCACAGGGCTCCATGTGGCCGGGGCAGTGACGGGGTCCCTGTTCCTTCCTCCTGTGTCTGTTAGTGCCGCGCCGGGCTGGGCTCCGCAGGCATCACGGAGGCGAGAGAGGCCCAGCCTCCACCCTCGAGGAGGACAGGAGCAGCGGGGAGCTGGGACGTCCACTCACTCATTCACTCGTGGGAAAAACGTCAGTGCCTCCCAGACACCCAGCCCTGAGGAGCTAGACTCGCGACAGGGAGTGAATACTGGGCGAGAGACTCCTGGCACGTCCGGCGCCTGCTGGCTCTTTACAGCTTTGTCTCCAGTGACCGAGAGGGCAGTTGTGTCCTGAGGGCCCAAGGAGCCTCTGGCGCCTGGTGGTTTCCAGCTTCAAGCTTTCCGGGCATCAGAGATGCCCTGGTGTGGTGCTCAGTGTCCTGTGCTCTCCAGCCCTCTCTGCTGCCCGCGGTGTGGGAAGGATGGTTCTTAGAGGGCGCACCGTGCGAGGACGGCCTCATGCACGGGCTCAGCCTGCTGCCAGATCAGCTTTCCACAAGGGTCCAGAAACAGCTCCCCAGATTTAAGGTCTTGTGGATTTTAAAATTGGGGGTGTCTTCCTACTTCCTCCATTTCACGGATGAGGAAACGGAGACACCAAGAAGCAAATGACCTGCCCCGGAGCTGGGCCTGCACGCAGGCAAAGGGACTAGGTGGCTTTCTGCCCGCGTGCAGGGTCTCGGGCTTGTCCCAGACACTGAGTGTAGGACAGACCAGTGTCTCCTGGGGCCACCTCTTCCTAAAGCCGGAGGAGCTGACGCAAGGGCACCGGCATTCGGACTGACTCCAGGGCAAACTTGGGTCTCCCACCTTGACCGGCCCTGGGGGAAGCCCTCCTGGGGCCCGTCAGGCCTGTCCCCGTCCCCTGCGGCAACCCTGCGGCAATGATTTCCCCTTCCCCACCTGGGGTAGCGTGCTTTCACTCCTCCCGGGTCCCCGCACCCAGGCCCGTCTGGAACCTCTTCCCCTCCCCTTGGGTGCAGTGGAATGTGGTGCAGTTACAGTTCTGAGCTCCGCCTGCAGTCCTCGCAGGCTCGGCTCTCTCCCGGCTCCTCCCTTCGCCGTGAGGACAAGCAGAGACCCCGGGGGCGGGCCAGCCCCCAGCCAGGTCCCCGGTCACCACACCAGCTTTCACAAGTCTCCAGTGTGAAGGCACCCGGCTCCTCCACAGACTTGCGAGCGATGAGAAGTGGTTGGGGCTTCAAGCTGCTAAGTTTTGGGGGGGTTTCTTCCGCAGCACTAGCTAACTGACATACGACCACTGAGCCAGCCTGCCGCCCTCCTCTCTGTGCAGAAACCCTGGCTTTCTGCCGCGGGGGGAGAACCGACCCTTCGTGTCCCTGTGCCCGAAGCACGGTTGTCCTTACGTAGTCTCCCCCTCCTCAGGGCGGCGAGGGGGCGGGCTCTGCCCTGAGCTCCCGGCACCCTCCTGCCAGCCTCCCTGACCACACCCCAGCTTCCTGGGGCCCGTGACAAAGCCCACAGGCTGGGAGGGGTAAACAGCATGAAGTTATTGCCTCCCACTTCTGGAGGCCAGGAATCCAACATCAGGGCGTCAACAGGGTTGGTTTCTCCCGAGGCTCCGAGGAGGCTGCTCCAGGCCCCTCTCCCAGCTCCTGGGGGTTTGCTGGTGATCCGTGGCTTGTAGAAGCATCATCGTGATCTCTGCCTTCATCTACACATGGTGTCCCCCGTGCATCTGCGCCCGCATTTCCAAAGTTCCACGACACCCAGTCATGTTGAGTGAGGGCCCACCCGACTCCAGAACGACCTCGCCTTAACTCGTTTCATCGGCAATGACCATACTGCCAAATAAGTCACCTCTGACGTCGGGATGTTCATGTCAGTACTTGAATACTTGGATTTGGGGGCACACCCGTCACGTGGAGGCGGTGAGCGTGGTGGTTGCAGATGTTGCCCTTGAGGTTGATAGAGCTGCAGCCTCTTGGCTCTGCCGTGTGTCAAGCTCGGTCCCAGGCACCGAGGCCTCTGTGGCCCACGGGAAGTGCTCTGTGCAGACAGGCAGTGCACCACTGGGCTGTCCCAGCCTTTAGAATGGAGCGCCCGGTGCAGTGAATGTTCCATAAGGCACGGCCGTCATGTTTGAAATCGTCACTCCGCTCCCACCGCCTGCAGGCTCTCCCCTCCCTACCCGCTCTTTCTGCTCAGCACTTACACATGAGCCAGTCACTGCCGCCTGTGAAACACTGCTGCTCACCCTTACAGGCCCTCCCGCTGCCTCCCGGGTCTGGACCCTGCGGCTCCCTCACGTCTGTGTCCCCGTGAGCCAGGTCTCCCAGATGTCACCTCTCCCACATGGCTTGGGGCTTGGCCGTGTGGGTGGCTATGGGCCGTGGGATGTTAGCAAGCATGGTGCCAGCAGGGGCTCAACACACACAACAACATGAAGTGGTGGTCCTTCATGCCCAGTGCCATGCTAGGGGGAGGCCCAAGCAGCCGTGTGGAGAGGACATGTGGGTGGGAACCAAGATGCCCTGGTCCGCAGGCCAGGGAGCTCCTAACCGAGGGCCAAAACTGCCGGCCAGTTCCGTGGATGAGGCCATCTTAGACCTCCCTGCACTCCCAGGACCCCAGCCAAGCCTGAGTGAGGCAGGAGAACCATCCAGTCAACCCAGAGAGTCGTGAGAAAAAGAAATGGTTGTTGCTTTAAGCCCCCAGGTTATGGCATGGTTTGCTGAGCAGCAATGGATCTCCAACACCCCCTGCGTTGTCATCCCCAGTGTCCCCAGCCCCCCTCCCCCTACGGTTCACACCCTACAGCTGGCTTGCCCCCCATTGCTGTTATGGCCTGAATGGTCCCCCCAAAGTCATCTGCTCAGTCCTAACCCCCATATCTCAGAGGGACTGCATCTGGAGTCGGGGCCTCTAAAGGGGTAATTAAGGTAAAATGGGGTCATTAGGGTAGGCCCAATCCCGTATGACTGGGGTCCACATAGGAAGAGGACATCAGGACACGGACACACAGAGGGATGACCTGTGAGGACACAGGCAGGAGACGACGTCTGCACGCCAGGAGAGGCCGCAGGAGGCACCAGCCCTGCCCGCACCTGGATCTCGAAATTCCAGCCTCCAGATCATGAGAAAACGTATTTCTGTTGTTGGAGCTGCCCGGTCTGTGCACTCGTTACGCAGCTCGAGCTGACGAGCAGACCTGTCCCGCCGCCTCAGCAGCCCAGGGCCCCTCTCCTGCTGCAGCGGGGGGCCTGGCCCTGCCCGAAACGCAGCTCCCTGCTTCCAGGACGCTGCTTGCCCAGTCTCCACCCGGCTGCCCTCTCATCCAGGGCCCCTCCTGCTCCTCCCAGACCATCCTCCGAGCCTCCCTGGGGTCTGCCTGTAGCCCCTGCTCCTCTCGCTCCCGACTGCACCTATGTGCTCCTGGCCTGTGCCTCTCCCTGGTTCAGTCTCTGAGACCCAATTTCTCCCCTGGGTGTCTTAAACTTAACTCAGACTAACACGTCCACATCCAGACCCACCCTCTTCTCCCTCAGACCCTCCTCCCCCGGAACCTGAGTCTGAGGGAAGCTTTACCTGGGCCACCATCACCTCTGAGGAGATCCCGGCCTCCTGCTGGACCTCCCCAAGGCCCTTCTTTTCTCCTTCCATCTGTTTCCCAAACGCTTTTGGCAGAATCTCCCTGAAGTACAGATCTGATCCTGTTCCCTGGACGTTCTGCAGCTATAAGCCTCCAGCCACACCCTCGCACACCTGTGTGCCCTCTGCACTCACTGGCTTTGTTTAAGCCCCAAATCTACACTCTCCCACCCCAGGGCCTTTGCACAACCCAGTCCCTTGCTGAGTTAATTCCCCTATATTCTTCCAGGCTCTACTCCAAGGTCATTCTCTCCAAGAACGTTCTGTCAGCCCCTGCGTTCATGGACACAGCTCCCTGTCCATCTCTGTCACGGCATTTATCTGCCACAACTGTCGTGAGCAGACTCATCACGCCACAGGTTATTTGGTGGCACTTCCCCACACAGAGTGTGGCAGCCACTCTTCCCTTGTGTCCCCTGTGGGATCAGAGCCGAGCACAGTGCGTGACACCCAGAAGGTGCTCGGGAAGGACCTGTGGCAGCTGGTGGGGATATGAGGCTCTGATCATGGGGACTGAGTGGGAGGTGAAGGGCAAGGAGGCCCAGGCGGGCCAGGAGGAGTGATGGCTGAGGTTTGTGCAGGTGCCCTGGGGGCCCGAGGGGTCCCTGCTGCCTGCTCCTGGGTCTCTCCCTCCTCCTCCCTGTCCCCACCCTGCCAGCATCCTGGTAGGAGGCCCAGAGCTTTCCACCGTGGTCTCACAGCGTGCAAACCTTCCCCGAGCCAATGGTTTGGTCATTGTTCTCACAACCACGTCAGGATCGAACAAACAGATGTTTATAGTTAATCCCTAATTTTGCCATCAAAAAATATACAATGTTGGGTAGAAACCGAAGAGGAAAGAATTTTTTAATTTACAGTGTCTCCCCACCGCCCCACTCCTGAAATTTGAAATTGCTGAACGGCCTCCAAATTCAATATCCCAAGTCAAACAAATCTATGCGTTCTCCAAAAGGAAGTATTGAATGTCTGACCAAGATGGAGAGGGACGAGAAAGCCAGCGGAGGAGGGAGAAGCCGCCGCTCCACAGGCCGAGCACGAGCCGCTGCCCAGAACGCCTCTTCTCCGTGTTTGTTCGTTCTTTCTTCTGGTGTTTTAATGAAAGAAATGCCTCTGTGGGTTGGCGTTCCTCGAGGAGCTGGCCGCGGGTCTCAGATGGCGGTCAGTTCACCAGACCCTGGCTGGTCAGTGCCCACCCTCTGCCATCGGGCTAGGCCTGGGCAGGGTGCACGCTGTGCCCTCCTGGGGGACAGACCTGGGCAGGGACTCAAGACAGGGCTGCTGCCTGACTTCGGGCGTGTCAGGAGGGCTTGATGCTGGGGGACACCCTGGATCTGGGCCCAGAGGAGAAGCAGGAGGTCAGCTGGCAGAGCCAGGGCCAGCGGTGTGAGGGCCAGGGCGGCAGGGCAGGGAGAGGCGGGGCATGCTGGCAGGAGGCTAGGGAGGAGCCGTGCGGCCCCCTGCCTGTCCGCACACGGGCACAGAGGATGACACGTCGGGGAGGGAGCTCAATGACAGGGGCCACTTTCTGGACCTGCCCTGGGGCCTTCCCCACGCCTCCGCTAGAATTCACCTCCCCTCTTCTACTCCGAGGTCCAGTCTGTTCCTTGAGTTCCCGGTCCTCAGTTTCTGCTGGGACAAGTGGCCCTGTCTGCCCCTTCTCCAGCCTCTCAAATGGCCACCTGGGCCACTGTAGGTGACACCACCCTGGACTCCCAGGCACAGTCCCTTCCCCTCCACTTGGCTCCTGACCCCTTCTCTTGCACAGTCCTGTTCCTGGCCAGGCTTGTGGCTCCCTGCTGTCCTCCGACCTCGGCTGCCGCGGGGCCGCCCCGGCATCGAGGCTTGTGGGTGGCAGCGTTCCCCCAGGGTGAGTCTTGCAGAAGCTGGGGCAGCCTCTGCTTCACTGACGGGGACATTTACGTTAAGCAACCTGCCACGTCAGCCTAGAGTTTACTGGTTCCGAGGGACAGAAGCCAACCCTTGCTGGTTTGAACAGAGAAGAGCATTTGCTGGTCCACGTCACTGAGGACCTGGGTCTCCAAGGAAGGGAACAAATGCCCTCGCCGCGTGCTGCCCACTCTGAGCTGGTCCCTGTTGGGGTGGGACAAGCTGGTGGCAGGCTCCAGGCTGCCCTCCCACCTGACGGCCACCTTACAGGAAGGAACGTCTTTTTCCAACAGACCCGCTGTCCTGGGGTCCTGTGCTCGTCCTGTCACAGACCCCGTGGCAGGTGAGGCGGGGCCTGGGCTATGCACTCGTCCCTCATGCCGGAGCCTGGCTAGTCCTCAAACCACACAGGCCAAGGTGGGCTCCCTGGGAGAGGGCAGATGAGCCTGTGGAAGGAGGGGGAGGTGGGGCTGCTGACAGGTTCCACACAGCTGCCAGATGGCACTGCTCACGGTGGGGCCCCAGGATCCAAACTCGAGCTCCAGGTGAGGTGTGACCACCCTGTGGGCGTTGCATTATCCCTCCCATCCTGCCGGCTTGTCTGAACAACATGCCGGCATCCCCATGGGCTTCACCAGGGGACCCTCCCCACGTGGGGGTGCCTCTAAGGACTTCACCTTGCTCACACTGCATCCTCAGGCCCGTCTGCGCTGCGGGGTCTGACACCAGGACACGCTGTCGTCCCACCAGAAGGTGGCCATCAGGGCTGCGCTGGAGAGCAGAGCCTGGCTGACAAAATCTCTTGTGGAGGCTGGAGTCGCATCTCCTTCACCTGAGATTCTTTCAGCAAATATCTGCTGGGCAGCACGGTGGCAGGCGGGACGTGGCCGAGGGTGGGGCGCCGTGGGGATCAGCAACCACGGCCCCAGGGAAGCCGCGGCACCGTCTCTCCAACAGTCCAGAGACATCGGGGAGGAGCAGACCAGCGCTGCCAGAGCTGAGGGAGTCAGAGCGGCTGCTCCCCTTTCTGCAAACCCAGCTTCTCCCGAGGCATCTCTCCTGAGCATCGTGTGCACGGAGGCTGCGCCTTCAGGCCCGACCCTGGAGGCCCGCTCGGGGGCATCCTCCCAAGTGGGTCTCCCAGATTTCCCAGCTCCCGTTTCCATGCAGGGCCTCATGCCCACTCCCGCCGCTGTCAGCCTCCGGGCCCTTCCTGTCAGCATTCCCCGTGTGGCCGTACCAGCTTCCTGTCACAGGTGGCCCAGCTTAGAAAAGGCCAGAACGTTCAAGGGTGGCTCTTCTCAAGGCTGGGGCCGCACCAGCCAGCACAACTCCCTTCCATGATGAAATGTGGCCGGTGCCACATGCCCGACTCCCGTGACTTGACCTGGGCCCAGCGCTGCCAATGCACAGCGGCTGGAGGGCCAGAGGTGGCAGTCATCACCCCAAGCCACAGGCCAGCACCGCTGCATGCCAGGGGCTGACAACTACACATCCCGAGCAGCTCCAAACCGCCTGCAGGATTCGGGAGCTGGGGGTTAGCACAGGCGCTACGAAAAATAAATGATGTACCAGCGCGTTAAGTACTTTGCATTAGGTATTGAGAAGATCAGCAGCTGTGTGACTGTTACCCACCCTCTCGAGGCTAGGCAGCTTACACGTCTGTGAGGTAGGCTCCTGACCCCAGGGCAGTGCTCGGTGACCACGGGGGAGCAGTTAGAACCAGGTCACAGATGCCGTGGATGCTTCAGAGCAAGGCTCAGGGGATTGGTTTGTAGACAGTCTAAAGGAAGGGTTAGCGAGAGTCTGTAAGTCTGCCCCCTCCAGGAGCTGGTGTGTATCAGGGTGAGTGTGTGTCAGTGCGGCCCAAGCCCATGGCTGACCACCACCCCCCGGTGTCCGTCCCTCGTGCGCATTTGATCGAAGGTCAGGCATCAGGTGCGGGCTCTTTATTAATGGGATTCCTGAGGCAGCAGCCCCACGGTCAGAGTTTGGGAGGCAAGGTTGACCACGGGCCCGAGGCCAGGCTTGGGGGTCTCTGCGTGGTCCTGCAGGGGGAATGTGGGCAGACCTTCTATCCAGAAAGACCACTGCTTCGGAGAACGACTGGAGGTGGTGAGGACAGGTGAGGGCTCTGCCAGGGAAGCATCCCGCCTGCCCTGGCTCTGCTCCCCGAGGACCACTGTGGGCTGGGAGGACGGGGGTTAGGAGCCCCTTCGGGCCTCTCGTTGGCACCCCCATGTACAGGGATGGCCCAGAGGACGGGGACCTCGAGGGCACCTCCTGTGTAAGGGCACCGCGGCATCCGTCCAGCCGGCCCAGGCCCAGGCACCCAGTAGGCCAGGGTGTTCGTTTGAGTCTAGTCCAGGTCCTTCCACCCTTGGTCCCCCTGGCCCCCAGTATTGGTTCCCCCCCATCGCCACCCCATCGCTATCCCCGTCTCTGCTGTGTCGGCAGCCACCTGGCCTCCCCACCACAGGCATGGGACGGGCCTGATTACCCTGAAACCTAATTTTTCCAGGCTGGCACTCCGGTCAGCGGGGACTCGTATGTGTTTTCCTTGGCTGTCTTCTGACAACAGGATCGAGGAGGAGAAACATGTTGCGGGTGGGGTCTGTGGACCTCAAGGGCCCTGGCTCGCTGCTCCACTCAGCAAACCCCACCAGTACTCCGGTCTGGGGCCTGGACGTGGGGGCACCCAGGGCCCTGCAGGGTGCTGGCAGCTCCCTGCCTCTACCCACTGGATGCGGTAGCACCCGTCCTCCAGCTGTGACATTGTCAGGTGTCCCCTGGGGCAAACCCTGGCCCAGGGCCGGCAGGGCTGGGGAGAGAGACCCAGCACAGACCCCGGGGAGGGTGGCGTGTGCCAAAGGACTAGGTGGCCCAGAGCAGGAAGGATGACCTCCCACTTTTGGGGCGGTAACTGGCCAGGAGGGAGAGGTGGTCAGAGAGCTAGGGGGATGCAGGAGGGCAGGGGAAGGGAGAAGGTCTTGAGGTGGAGGTGAGAAGACTGGACCCAAACTCGTCTGTGGGCTGGGGTCTCCATGGGGGCGTACAGTCCAGGGACCAGGAGGAGCTGGGCGCAAACAGAACTACCGCATTTTTCGTGTGTGTGGGGAAGACTGGCCCTGAGTTAACATCTGTTGCCAATCTTCCTCTTTTTGCTTGAGGAAGACTGTCGTTGAGCTAACATCTGTCTGTGCCAATCCTCTTCTGTTTCATGTGGAACACTGCCACAGCATGGCTTGTGAGCAGTGTTAGGTCCGTGCCCGGGATCCAAACCTGTGAACCCTGGGCCACCAAAGTGGAGCACAGGAACTCAACTGCTACGCCACCTGGCTGGCCCCTCTACTGCACTTTTGAATCTAAAGACGAGAGAAGGAAAGCAAGCACAGCTCCTGAGGGAGTCTGGGGTCCCCGCTCTGCGTCACCGTCACGCAGGTCCGGGGGACGGGGGTTCCACTTCTTGGAGGACAAGGGCTGCCCCTGTCTGCCGTCCTCTACTTTGGGGGTGTCACAACACAGTGCCGTGGGCGCATGCTGCATGAGGGGTTCGTGGGTGGCACTGTCTGGAGTCGACAGAACCAGCACGCCTGCCGCAAGGTGGGGAGAAGCTCCAGGCCAGGGTCCCTCAAGGCTGGGCAAGCCCCATGACTCGGGCAGCAGCTCTCAGGGTCCGTGTGTGCCGGCTCATCACCCTCAGAGCAGCCCCGGGGGCAGTATGCTCACAGCATCCTGCCATACAGGTGGGAAACTGAGGCATAGAGTGGATAAGCAGCTTGCTCAAGGTCTCAAGTAAACCTACTTGTCGGGGGGCTTCCCAAATTCCCTCCTGGTGGCCGACCGGGCCACAGGAGTGTGGAGGCGAGTGCTCCAGGTGAGGGTGTCCATCGGGCTGCAGAGTTGAGAAACACTTTAGAAAGGTCAGAAAGGTCAGTGGGGCTGGAGGGGAGGGGGCTATGAGCTCAGTGGGGTGGGAACTCAGGCCCCGAGGTGGGGTGGGATCCACACAGAGGCTTCTAGAAGGTGGGAGTGGGGAGGTGGCAGGAAGCCCAGGCCCTGGAGTCCGAGGTGCAGCCGCCCCCTCGGTGATACCTGTTGTGGGTGAGGAGGGTGACCGAGGCGTCCTCGTCAGCCTGTGGCCGAGGAGTGCCCCCTGCTGAGGACCAGGCCCAGCTGCCCGTGCTCTGGGGACGGCAGTGTGACAGCTGTCCTGGGAGCCGGCCCTTGGGGTCTCCATTTCCCGGGCAGTGGGGCTAGGCTCCTCTGGAGAAGCAGGAGGCAGAAGGTTGGGGGGCGAACAGCGTTCCAGCTCCAGGACTGTGCCGCCCGCAGCTGCCTTTCCACAGGGCTGGGCAGCCAGCCTCAGCCACCTGCCACCCATGGGGCCCCGCTGGGCCTGGGCTGCATGGTCCCCTGAGCAGAGGCTTCTGCTGTGTCGTGGCCCAGTGCAGACTGTCTCCTGGAATCGCTCACCCCACACAGCTCGGCCCCCAGCTCCCAGAGGCTCAGAGTGCAGCTGTGTGGTGGAGGGGCCACGGCCAGAGGCCAAACCTGCCGCTGGACACTGCCTCTCTGCCCACCGGAGTCGCCGTGGCAGTACTCCCTCTGCCTGGCGCTCTGGACCTTTACAACACACACGCACTGTCACACTCACACGCTTGCACACACACATCAGCACACACATACTCGCATACATTCGCACACAACCCACACACTCCTGCTCACACCCCCTTGCACGCCCTGCAGAGCCTCCGGGACAAGGGCTGTCGGTGGAGGAGCACAGCCCTGGGCGCCGCCTGCTCTGAAGTGGACGTCCCAGGCTCCCGGGGCTCAGCGTCCTCATCTCTACCACAGCAGAATCTCGAGCCAGAGGGCAGGCCGCTGAGTGGCCCGTGGAGCCTGCGTCCCTCTCGGCCGCATCCCGCTGGGGCGATCCCTTTGCGGAGCTGGAGCTGTGATGCCCGGGGCAGCCCCGCGTCCATGTGGTGGTCAGGGGGCAGCGCTCTTCTCACAGCTCCAGCCGAGGCTCCGACTGGGGGACACCAGCCAGCTGGGCGCTGGGGCGTGGGTCACACTGCTGGGCCCTGTCTCAGGACGGGGGCTGCCTGCCAGAACCAGGAGGACTGAGGAGGGAGTGGGGCGGGAGAGGCACGCTGGCACCGTGCTGTGGGAGAGATGGGGGTTTAGAGAACCAGACAACTGGGCAGTAAGAGCCACAGTGAGCCACGGGGCCTGAGCAGGGGACCACAGGCACCTGGGGGAGGACCACACAGGTGGGAGCAGGGCAGACAGGTGTGTGGGGATCCAGGTGCAGAGTGAGGATGGGGCCTGGAGCTGTGGGGGTGGGGGCTGCATGGGGGGGCGGGGCTTTGGTAGGACGGCCAGGCCTGTGGCAGAGGGAACACAGGCCTGGCCATAGCTGGAGGTGGGACGAGGCTCGGCAGCAGATCTGCCCTACTCTCTGGTCTTGTGGTGGCTCGCTTTCCTCGTGGATCTGGTCTCCTCTCTGAACCACCTCTCTCCCTGGCACAGGAGCTGGCACTTGTTTGTTGAATGCTGCCAATGCCCCCCAGTGCTTTGTTAATGTAGGGCAAAAGGTGGGGTGAGAAACAGAGATCGTTTCTACAGGTGGGTTCTCTCCAGCTATGGTGCAGGCGACACCCCCCTCAGCTTCTGAAACCACAGTTCTCTTTGTGTGGCCTGAGAGTGTGTCTTCGTTTAGCTATCAATTCCTCATTTTAGCTTGTGGCCAACTGAGACCCTTAGATTGTTTTCACAGGAGCTCTTGCCACACTACGGGGTGGACGCCGTTGTTGCTGGGAGGCAGGGAGCAGATTTCTCACCCTTGGCTGGTTCTGCCCCAATCCTGACACTCACTGAGGCTTGTCCTTCTCTGTGCTCTCCAAAGCTGCCTTTGTCTCCCCCACCCAACCTCCCTGACAAGGCCTGGACTGTCACCATCTGCAGGCCGTCGGTTTCTCCTTTGGAGGTTCTTAGTGGAAACACGAATGCTCTCTGAGCGGGAGATGGCCCGGATTAGGTCAGTTTTTCCCAAACTCCAGTTGTGTGGGCGCCGCCAGCTGCGTGCCTCAGCACCTACAGACGTCGTTCTTGCAGTAGGCCTGCCGTGCCCAGCGAAGCCACGGCTGACAGTGACGTCGGTGCTGGTTACGCGTCTCCACCAAGTGCTCCTGCAGACTCACGTTTGTTAATGCTGTGCGCAGCCTTCCCTTGCCGCCTGTGAGCCATGGCGCTCGGCACGGGCCGGCTGAGGGAGGGCTGCAGCTGACTCCTTTCCTGGCCTCAACGCCTCACCTCCCTTTGCAGTTCCCCCTACGGAGAGGCAGGCTTCCCACCCCTGGGGCCTGGGCCAGGGGGATGGGGCGCTGGAGGCCCTGCCTGGGCCCTGGAGTGCGTGGTCCCTCTTGTACATCTGACGTTGCCATGGGACCAATGTGCCCTTCTGGCCCTGAGCCTCCTGCTGGCCCGGGAGATGAGACAGCCAAACCCAGCTGAGCACCATCCTTAGCCCCACGGCCGTCAGGCCACAGGCAAGCAGGCGGGTCCCCAGCGTTGTCATGTGAGCTTCTGTGGCTGTTTGTAACAGCATCACACAGAGTGGTTCCTAGTGAAGGCCCCGCACTCGGGCCATTTCTGGATACCGGCGTGTGTCAACTTGCCCTGAGGCCTCCGTGTGCTGGTCACAGGCTGCTCCTTGGCATGGGTTGCGTCCACCCGCAGCTGAGTGGTCCAGGGATGGGTCGTTGTCCCATTGTGAGGAGGAACAGACGAGCCCAGAGAGCTGAGGCCACTCGGCCTGCAGCCACCTCCCCGTGACGTCTGGGTGTGGGAGTGCCCCCGACCTCAGGGCCCCGTATGTGCCTCCTGGGGCTGGCACAGCAGCGCACCACAGACTGGAGGCTCACACGGCAGAGCCTTTTTCTTCTGCTTTCCGGAGGCTGGGAGATCACAGTGGGGCAGGCTGTTTCCTTCTGAGGCCGAGGGAGACTTCGACCTGGGCCTCGCCTGCTTTCAGGCTTGGCTGGCCATCCTTGGCATCCCTTTTCGTGCAGGTGTGTTACCGCAATCTCTACCTTCTTCTTCACATTACGTCTCCCTGTATGTGTGTCTGTGTCCAAATTTCCCCTTGTTGTAAGGACACCAGTCATACTCCAAGACGACCTTGTCTTAGCTGGTTGCCTCTGCAATATCCCTATTTCCAAATAAGGCCGCCTTCTGAGGTAGCGGAGGTTAAGGAGTCAACTTATGCATCTGGAGAGGACACAATTCAACCCACCACAGCCCCCAGCCTGACCGTCCGCGCTGTGGCTACAGCCCTGCCTGGTTGTTGGCTGCTAGGAGAGTGGGGGCGCCTACTTGGTGGGGCCCCCCCGGGCTTTCAGGGAGAAAGGCAGGGACGGGGTGTGTGGGGTAGGTCCCCGCTTTGCCAGAGAGGGACAGGGTGCTCTTGTGCACACGCTGTCCGGTAATGACCGCGGAAGCACAGACAACCCCGTCTCTGGGGCAGGGACTGCACGGGAGAGGGCAGGAAGGTCTGCCTGCTCGGACATGTTCATCGTGGACCATGAAAAAGAATCACAAAAACGATTTAGAAAAATTCTTATTAAAAATAGCTCTAAACTCTGGAAAACAGGACCTACCTGGTAGGCAGGGTGAGGAGCCGTGAGCTAATGGATGGAAACACCGCGGGCGTGGTGGCTATTATTAGCGTTGGCCGTGCTGGCCGGGAGGCGGCTCCAGGCTCGCAGCCCTGGCTGAGCGGCCGGCCAGGTCCCTCCAGCTCGGCCCCGAGGAGCCCTTGGAGCCAGCCCTGCCTGCCGCGGTGGGCACAGAGACAGGCCCGGTTCAGACGGGCGGCCCTTCCCCTCCCGGGCCCTGTGGCCTCTGGACAGGTGTGAGAGCCTGAGGCCCCCGCCGTCCCAGCCTTTTCCGGCCCTGCCTGCCCGCTGCCAGGCGGCGGCCCTCGGGCGTTGGCAGCGCGGGAAGCCTCCAGCTGGGCGGATGATGGATGGGGCCGCGTCAGCGCTCGCCTGAGAGCGGAGTGTGTGTGTGTTTGACATTTATTTACTGTCCGTATAAACACTAACACCTATGAAGCACGCTCGGTGTGTGATAGCTTGGCTGAAGGCAGCTCTTAAGTCCATAAATTATGCACACCTCGCTAATGAACGCGCCGGCCGGCCGGGCAATGCTGTTTACCGCCAGCCGGAGTTTCCATATAAACCCGGCTGCAGCGAGCCAGGGTTGGGCACAGTCACGGGCCCGCCTGGTCAGACTCCCTCCTTCCTTTCTTCTTTTTTTAAAATCTCTCCTCCATCGTCTTTTTTCTGCCCCCCCTAAAGGTTTGACATAAAACTGAAGTCAGTGTGTGACTTTGCGGCACGGAGCCCGTGGGGGCCGGCCCATCTGGCCCGGGCTTTGGGGACGGGCGTGGCACGAAGAACATGCGGTTTGACAAATCTCAGGGTAGGCTTATGGAGGAATGACAGTGGCGAGGTCACCACGGAGCATGCCGTCCACCTGCGGGCCAGGCAGGGCTGCCAGGCCCGTGAGTCAGGGCGCCTGGCGGGAGATCAGGGGCTGCGGAAACCACAGTCCCCACACGTGTTGACATGGCAGCCCGGCGGCCCCTGAGACCCCTCTCAACGCTGGGTGTGGCTGTCCCCAGGGGACGTGGGCTCCCTCGGGGAGCCCTGAGGCCTTCCCAGCAGCATAGTCCTCGTGCCAGATGTCTCTCGGGGCTCAGGCTTCTCACCTGAGAAAGGGGGCATGTGGCAGGCCCCTGGCTCCCCAAGCTCCAGCTGCAGAGCCTGTCTTGTGTGCCCAGCCCTGTGTGGCTGGGGGGCACCGGGGTCCGGCCTCCAGGCAGTACTGCCCTGCAGACCTGACTGCCACATGCTATGCGGCCTCAAGTTGGTGGTGGGGGGAGTTCTTACCCTCTCTGTGCCTTGGTTTCCCCACTTGAAAAGTGGAGGAGGCCATAGCATCTGCCCCTGAGGGGCTGTGAGCAAGTGTTTTGCCCACTGGGCCAGACCCAGAGTGGCTGGGATATCTGCCAGGGGCTTCCGGGCACTTCCTGTGGGGTTGGGGGCTCTGCCACGAGGGAGGCAGGGGAGGCTGTGGCCTGTGGTGTGACTGGCCTCTGTGGGGGCCTTGCGATGGCCTCCGAGGGGTGTGCGCTTGTGTGTATGTGTAGGGGGCGATGCCCCCAGGTGCCTGGCACTGGCTGACCCTGTCTTTAGGGACGGTGTGGGCCATCCTGAGCATCTGAGGGGGAGGCACAGATGGTCCCTGCAGCACTCGGGTCCCCGGCCATCCCAGGACCAGCTGTCCATTCCGCTCCTCCTGGCCTGGCCCACAGCTCGTGGACACATCCTCTCTAGAACATTCTGCCAACAGTGTCTGGGCCCCCACGAGGGTGGGGCCCAGTCCAATTCGGTCTGGGTCTCTGGCCGTGGTATACAGAAGGTCGTCTATAAATGTCACAGGGTGGGTAGGAGGCAGGAAGTGCCATGAGCAGATGTGCGGACGCGGGAATTCTCCTGGCACCCTCCCTGCCTCCTGGGGTGTCTGCCCTCCGTGAGGGGCATTGCCCCCACACCCTGCTGCTGGGGCCAGGTGGGGAACTCCGTCCAGCCAGCCCTGAGCCCATGGGGACTTTGTGGAGCTGGGCTCCACGCTGGGCCCTGCTCCTGAAATGCACACCCAGTAAGGCCTGGGCTGCTCCCCACTCTGCCACTTACTTCTGGGCCAGTCGCTTTGTCTTCAGGAGTCCCAATCTCACCCTCTATCCATCAGGGGTGATGAAGCCCGCCTGGGGGCCTGCCGTCCACAGGGTAGTTCTGAGAGGCTGTGGGCTGACAGCGTGTGGGTGTGGTTGTAGTGTTCAAGATGCTGGCCTAATCAGCAAAATCACGGAGGGCTTCCTGGAGTAAGGGACATGCTGGTCATAAACCAGAGGATGTGGTTGGGAGGGGAGATGCAGGAGGTGTGCCCGGCGGGAGGGCAGCACAAGTAAACCTCAGAGCCCAGTGGCCTTGTGTGGCAGCAGCGTGGAGCTGGGGGCAGGGACGGGGTGGGCCCCAGCTCCACACTCACCCACAGGAGACTGCAGACCACTCTGAGGCTTGAGGCTCGGGAAGGGATGTAAATTGCCCAGGTCACAGGAGAGAGACAGGAAGCCAGCCCACCCCACCTTGCTCCGCACGGCCTGGGCTGCTAGGACACTGGCTCGGAGGCCCACGGAGTGGGGCCACTTGCCGCCAGCTTTATTAAATTCATATTTCCACCTCTGTCCCACACAAATATCTGTATTTACCATCAACTTTGGCAGTATTTATTTTCTAAAGTAGTTCTGTTTAAACAAGGAGTTTCTCTCTTAAATTCATCGACTCCAATTTCCTGTGGACCCCGGCCCTCCACGGAGCTGACATTAATCATTTGCATACTGCAGGTCCTGTGGCCTGGAGGGCCTCCTGCAGGCACCGGGTTCTGCCGTGGCTCCCCCTGACTCTTCCAATTAGGGCGGGGGGATTGGACACTGGGTGTCCCCACCCTATCTGGCTCCTCGCTGTGCTGTCACATCCCTGGTGACCAGAGGCAGAGGTGGCCGGGCAGGGTGGGGCAGGGCGATGACACCACCTCGACAGCTCTGGGGTCCCAACCTGGCTTGGCGACTCCAAAAGCTCCCTCCCTCTGGGGATCCCGGCTTGGACCTCAGCCATCCCAGCCCGCTGTCTGCATCCGATGCTGCCGCCACCACAGATGGTCTCCGTGCCTCAGTTTGCTCATCTGTGAAATGGGATGCTGCGTCCCCCTGCCTGGCGTGGACTGAGTTAATACATGTGAGGTGCTGAGGGTGGCCACAGGTGCCTCTGCTGTTGTTGAGGTTCGTGCCGTTCGGAAACAGTGGGTGCTCCGTGGGGCCGTTCCTGCCCCAGCCCTGTGGGGTTCCCTCAGCAGACTTCCTGCAGCACCCCGGGCACCCGCACTGCTGGCAGGGGTCGCGCTCTGGGACCCTCTGGAGTCCTAGAGTGTGAGGGACAGCCCGGACACGCAGCTGCCTTGCCTGCTCCCGCTGGGTGGCCATGCTCCCTGTTTGTTTCCAGTTGGGCATCTCTGCGGTGACCCGGAGCTAGGTGTCGGCTGTAACAGCCGGGGGAGTGTGGCTCCAGCAACAGCAGGGAGGGGCTGAACTGGAAGGTCGTCAGATGAGGGGAGGCCCGAGTGTTGGGTCTGGAGAGAGACAGTGAGGGGGTCAGCCCCAGGAGATCCTGAAGCCAGGACTGCAGGTGACAGGGTTAGCACAGTTCCCCGGGCTAAGGTTTTGTGAGCGCTCACAGTGTGCCATGTGCCGTGCCATCGGATCCACTCAACAGCCTGACTAGCCCATGTACAGATGGGGAAACTGAGGCACAGGGCAGGTGAGCAGCTCACTCGAGCTTGCACAGCTGGTGAGCTGGGGGGCCTGGGGTTCCAGCAACCTGACTTGGACCTGGCGGCTTGGCTCCTGTCGGCTGCACAGAGCCCTCAGCTGGGGACGTCTCAGGAAGAGGTCCCAGGCTCCAGTGCGGGGGTCTTCAGGGAGGATGGGCCTCGTCCGCATGCCTGGCTCTCGACAGTGGGACGACATGTGCCAGAGCAGAGGTCCAGGCCGGTCGTCGCCGAGGGAACGGGGCTGTGGAAAGGAACCCAGGCGCTGTTTCCAGAGCAAGGAGCCCAGCCGGCCCAAGCCCCCACCTCCAGGAAATATGCGAACGTCGGGGTCCCATCCGGGCTGCTCACCTTACAGGTGCGGGAAACCGACGTCCAGGGCAGGGAAGGAAGATGAAGCAAATTTCCGGAGCTCCAGCCTCGCCTCCCGATTACCCCTCCCCCTCCCTAAGCTTCTCTCTGAGGCACCAAGGGCAGCGGCCAATTCTCCCCTATGCCTCTGGTCAAAGCCCCAAAGGTGAGTGGAGGCCTGTGTCAGTGAGATGCTGCTGTGTAACAAACTGCTCCAAGGCTGAGTGGTTAAAAACAGCAAGAACACTCAGATTGCTCCAGATTCTGCAATCTGGCGGAGCTGGGCAGGGGCAGCTCAGCTCATCTCTGCTCCGCATGGTGTTGGCCGGCCTGCCCAGCTGTGCCAAGGTGGCCCCAGGAGAAGGCCTGGCCGGGAGCTGGGGGATGGCTGCCCCTCCCTCTCCACGCTCTGTCCTCTCCAGGGCCCCTCTCTCCTCACAGCTTCTCCTCCTCGGGGTCCGGGAAAGCTTCTGGTCCTGGCGGTCCGGGAGGCCAGAGCACTCTGAGAGGGACGTTCCAGGAAGTGGGCGTGGGAGCTTCGAGGCTCTGAAAAGTACAGCCCGTGGGGACGAGGGCCCTCCGGCTGCCTTCCGCTGGTCAAGGTGAGTCCCGAGGGCATCCCAGATGACGCAGGTCTCCAGGGAGGAGCAGCCGTGGGGACAGAGAGGAGGGATCCTCCGCTGGTCTCTGCTGACAGTCAGTGCGGCCTGCAGGCCACTCAGAGGTGTCCTGCTGGTGATAGAGCTGGGCGGCCTTCCCAGGGGGCAGGGACAGGGTCAGGTCTGGGTTTGAAGCAGGTACCTGGGGGCTGGGGTAGTGGTGGGCGAGCGGGGAGAGGCAGAAGGAGTGCTGAGGACTGAATCCTGCCCCCCGAGTCCACGTGCTGAGCACCCCTCCATGTGCCTGTCAGAGTGGGGCCCTAGGGGAGGAGACCCAGGCTGAATGAGGCCCAAGGGTGGGCCCCGTTCCCATAGGACTGGAGACTCATAAAAGGAGGAGGAGACGCCAGAGCTTTCTCTGCCACGTGACGACACAGGGGGAAGGTGGCCATCTGCAAGCAGGAGGAGAGGCCTCACCAGAACCCACCATGCCAGGCCCCTGACCTTGGACTTCCAGCCTCCAGACCTGGGAGGAACGGACGTCTGTCGATTAAGCCCCGACCTGTGGAGCTTCCTGATGGCGGCCCCAGGACTGAGACAGCCCAGAAACTGGTTGTCCCCGACACCATCACGGGGGGACGTCTGCTAATCTGTGGCCTCTGCTGCTGGTGGAGCCTGTCCTCTTCCACCTTGGCCCCCCTGTTCCTGCCTCAGGGCTGGAGAAAGCGACCTTGGCCCACACAGGTCATCAGATTCCTACCAGGTACAGTGGCGGGGCGGGTGGTCCCACGCCTGGACTGGCCACATGGCTGACCCTCAGAGTCCTTGTCCCGGGAGCTAGGAGAGCACCGGAGGGCAGAGGCTGAGCGGGAGAAGCAGAACCACTGCGTAACCTGGGGGGCCCAAGGGAGGGGAAACTGAGTCCTGATCTCGTCCTTTGAGCCTTTGGGTCCAGTCAGGTTCTAGCTGCTTCCGGGGATCCTTGGTTCTTGAGCCAGTTTGCGCTCTCCTCACCAGCCTCAGTCAGGGTGTCATCACGGTGTGTCCGTGATTCGGTGTATGTCGTCTAAACCCACCCTCGGAACAGTTGCACCCACAGCGCAGACACTGCTATGGTTCCCGTTTTCCACGAGGGGGCCAACTGGACGAAGCGTCACAGCCTGGGGCTGAAACAGCAGATGTCTGCCCTCTGGCAGTTCTGGAGGTGGAGGTTGGAGGACAGAGGTGGGCGGGGCGTTGCTCCCTCTGAAGGCTCTGGGGTGTGGGAGACGGGGGCGTCCTTCCTGCCTCTTCCAGCTCCTGGGGCCTCAGCATCCCTGGGCTCATGGCCACATCTCTCCAACCTCCCCTCCATCTTCACGTGGCTTCTCCCCTCGTGCGCCTGGGTGTGTCCTTGTCTCCTCTTGTAAGGACACCAGTCATTGGATTTGGGGCCCACCCTAGTCCAGTACATCCTCCTTTTAACTAATCACATGCAAAGACTTTATTTCCAGATAAGGCCGTGTTCTTGGACTCCAGGTGGACGTGACTATTGGGGGACACTCTTCCACCCACTATGGCAGCAAAGCTGGGATTCACTCCAGGCCTGTGCATGCCCACCGCTCGGCCCCCACGGTGAACTTCTCTCCTCCCCTCTCGGGGTAGTCGCCCGGGTCCCTTCTGCACTCTGAGCTCTCTGTACTGAGGAGTGGAGCAAATACAGTGGCCTCGGAGAGGGGGATCAGGAGTGGAGAGCAGCTGCCCCGCCTCGTGTCCGGGGGGCACCCTGCTCCTTCTATGTCTGTGCCTGCCTGTCTCCCTGCTGCTGCACTGAGGTGGCCTCAGGCGGGTGGAGGGGAGGACGTGCAGGTGCTGAGGGGACAGCTACCTCTCTGGAACCCCCTTGGGCGGGACCCTGGGGACACCTGGCTCTCAAGCCAGCATCGAGGTCCACAGCATCAGGTTTGTATTTTTTCTTCTTTTTACATTGTCAGATAAAAATTGTATATATTTAAGGTGTATAATGTGATGTTTTGATAGACGTATACATTGTGAAACGATTGCCAGATGAAGCTAATTAACATGCCCATCACCGCACATGGGTACCATTCTTTTTTTTGTGGCGAGAACCCTTAAGGTCAACTCTCAGCAAATTTCCAGTGCACGATACACTGGTGTTAGCTGGAGCCGCAGAGCTACGCCCCACAGCCCAGGACTTACTTGTCTTACGGCCGAGACTCCGTACCCCTCAGGCTTTTCTTAGATTATTTGGTTGGGGGCAACCTTCAAGCGCATGAGTAAACCCTCTGGATGCTCCCTCTGTAAAAGACTAAAATCTTACCAGCTGAGAGTCACCCCCCTCCCTGTCCCGCCTCCACAGGCGTCCACCTTCACCTGTCTGGAGCACAACCTTTCAGACATTGAAGTGCGTTTGCACTTACACTCGTGTCTATGGTAGAAAACATATAGCGTTGCTCTATGGCGTTTAACTTTTTTGGGTTGAATTTTCAAGCAGAAAGGTGCAAAGTGCCTGTATCCCCATTGTGCGGCTCCACGGTCTCCTCGAGCAGCCATTGTTGGCGCCTCTCTGCCCCTCCCCCAACGGGTTATCCTAGCAAATCGCAGGCAGCACCGGGGCAAGCACCTCAGCACCCGCTGTGCCCCGAGGTAGGCGCCTTTGTCCTTAACAACACCATTCCCCCCACCTGTACACTTAAAACTAGCAGCCCTTCCTTCATGCCATCCCACACCCCATCAGTCTTCACATTTCCCCGATTGTTGCAAAAACGTCTTCCTGCGATTGGTTTGTTTGACTCGGGATTTGCTGGGCTGTCAGAGCCTCCCAGGATCGTGTTTCTACCCCTCAGCGCACAGACCGCTCCTCTGCTGCGCGGTGCGTCTCAGAGCCCCGTCTTGCCCAAACCTGCAGGAAACCGCGAGGGCTTCCTGCCTGATCTCGTGACACCTCTATTGAGGAAGACGCATTCAGCCCGGTCTGGGGTTTTGCTACAAAAACAAGGTGGCAATTAACATTCTTGTCCCGCTCTTTCTGTGAACTCCGAGTGTTTTTCTAGGGACAATGGGCAAACCACTTCGCCTCTCCGAGCCTCGGTTTCCCCTTGGTGAGGGGTGGGGAGCACGCCTAGATTCTGTCATCATTTACATTCGAGGATCACTCCCTGAAGTCAGCCCCGTGAGGCCACATTTTTCTCTGTGAAGGCAGACAAGGCACTCGGCCTGGATTGGAGGCAGCGTACAGCGCGGGGCCCTGGGCCCACCGACGAGGGACCTTTCAGTTGTCTGGGCTGTTTGCTATCCCAGCCTCTCCTGGCCTCTCCCAGTCGACTCCCAGGCAGGCAGAGAGGCCAGTGCCGACTGACGAGGCCACACGGACACCCTGGGGTCTGTACTGGTTTCCTGTGGCTGCCGTAGGGAAGCACAGGAAACTGGGAGCTTAAACCAACAGACATCTACCCGCCCCAGTTCTGGAGGCCACAAGAGTGAGACCAGGCCGCGCTCCCTCTAGAGGCTCTTGGGAAGATCCTTCCTGCCTCTTCCAGCATCTGGGGGCTCTAGGTGTTCCTTGGCTGGTGGCCGCATCACTCCAACCTCTGCCTCGGTCGTCACGTGGCTCTCCCTGTGTGTGTCTGTGTCCTCACCTCTCATAAGGACACCAGTCTTTGGATTTCGGGCCCCCTGGGATAACGTAGGACGATCTCCTCTGGAGATCCTTAACTCATTGCCCCTGCAAAGACCCTACTTCCAAATAAGGTCAAACTCACAGGGGCCGGGCAGACATGACACTGGGGGGACACCAGCAACCCCTATAGGGCGTATACCCTGGAATCACAGTAAACTGCGGCCTCACCCGCCAGGGAACCTGGGGACTGCTGGCGAGGTGGAGGGAGGGGCTTGGGTGGCCTTGGAGAAGCCCTTCAAGTCCAGCTTGTATTTGTTTTCTAAGCTGCACAAAGAGCTGCCACACACTTAAAGACCACAATGACACAGACTGACGATTGGGTGGTCCCCGCGGTCAGGAGCCCAGGTGTGGTCCAGGTGACACCTCTGCTCCGGGTCTCCAGGCTGCTGTCTTTGCATCATGAGGGGCTGTAGTCTTATCGGGGGCTCCAGTCCTCCCCCAGCTCCCTGTGGTTGGCAGAATTCAGGTCCATGGGATGGGTTGGCAGCTGTGGGATGAGGCTGTCTGCTGGGAGCTGCCCTCACTCCCGGAGGCCACTCATGGGGCTGCACTGGCTCCAGGAGCAGTTCACACTACGGCTGTCTGCACGCTCCTGGGCCGTGGGGGGGTGGCGGTGCGTCACCTTCTTTTAAAGCCGTCCCCCATTAGGTAAGGCCTACCCAGGACAGTTCGATTAGTACCCTGATTAGTCACAGATCCTGTCGCAGTCCCAGGAGGGCACTCGGGGTGGGCCATGGACCATCTCAGGGTCCTGCCCACCACACCTCCCAGGAGAAGGGGATGTTGGAACTTCAGCAGTGGGGGCTGTATGGGGGGACAGTCAAGGGAGTGGGAGCTGGGAGTGGGGTGACCAAAGAGGCGGCATTGCATGTGCAAGAGAAGTCACAGAAAGGGGCCAACAAAGATGCTCCCCTTACGCCTGCAGACGTGTTCTGAGAGCTGACTTCACTCACGCCCAGCTCAGAGCGATGCCACCGGCAGACGAGCTCGCCACCCTTCCCCTCCCCACCACTACACCCTGACTGGGCAACTGGCGAGCAGGTGGGGGTCCACCGCGGCTCCTACCAGGGGAGGGGAGATGGTGCGAATTGGATCAAGTTCAGAACTTTCCTGGTCCTACAGGATGAGACACTAATTTCTGAAATGAGACTCAGTTGCATATCTCCATTGCTAAAAGATGGGCCAGCAGTTACGGGACACACTCAGGTGTGGTGAGAAAATTCCACGTGTTCACCAAACCCATCTTGTTTCTCCCATCACCTGAGGGGGTGCCTTTCCCCTGACCCTGGTGATCCAGTGCTGGGGAACAGGCCCTAGCCAGCGCAAGGCGGGTGGGGGAGACGTGCCCCTTTCCAGGTTGGTCCCCAAACCTCCTGCACCTGCTGTCCTTTATCGTCTCTTGGTCCTTGCAGAGGATCCAGGCAAGGATGCTGAGGCCATCTAAAATAGTGGAGTCACCAAGGGGAGGGAGGCTGGATCCCAGTCACCACAAGGAGGAGGCTGGATCCCAGTCA